>NW_012154641.1:578733-617818 GCF_000956105.1 Propithecus coquereli
GCTCAGGCTGGTTTCGAACTCCTGAGCTCAAACAATCCTCCCGCCTCTGCCTCCCAGAGTGCTAGGATTACAGGCGTGAGCCACCGCGCCCGGCCTTGTTGAAATTCTTAAACACAAAAGGCCAAGAATAAACTAGGTTTCTTTTCCAGCTCATTCCCTGCATTTGCATGGAAAGAACCCAGTATGTTTTATTGTTATTGGTTTTGTTTGTTTTTGTCTGGTGCCTAAGTTTCCTGGTGGAATCCTTTGACTTCTTTGCATAATTTTCTCAATTTTCTTTGAAGGCTTCGGAATCTACTTTCTGTCTTAGTCACTTTAAGGTTCTGTATCCTTAGGCAAGTTATTTAACCTCTCTCAGACTCACTTGTGTCAAGGTGTCAAGTGTAAAGTGAATGAAAGCTCCTGGGGTTTGTACGAAGTCTAAGTGAGTTAATTTGAGTAAAGGGTATGGAACCGAGAAGCTGCTCATCAGTCATGAGCTCCCCAACCTCCTCTCATTGTTTTCCTTCCATGTGTAGTAGGAAACCATGGCCATGGTAGATGTCCTCACTGCTCTACAGCTGTTTTAAGAAATAAAACTTTATTGATACAACTAAAGTTTATGCTTTCCATTATTTTTTCCCTTTTCCATCCCTGGATATAACTTTATCGTAGTCCATTTTTTTGTTGCTATAAAGGAATACCTGAGGCTGGGTAACCTATGAAGAAAAGAGGTTTATTTGGCTCACAGTTCTGCAGGCGGTACAGAAAGCACGGTGCCAGCCAGCATCTGCGTCTGGTAAGGGCTTCAGGCTACTTCCACTCCTGGCGGAAGGTGCAGGGGACTGGCATGTGTAGAGATCATGTGGCAAGAGAGGAGGGGGCAGAGAGAGGAGGAAATGCTAGGGTCTTTCAACAACCAGTTCTGACCAGCAGGAGAAGTAAGAGCGAGAACTCATTCCTGTAAAAATGGCACCAAGCCACACATAAGGGATCCTCCCCTCGCCCCAGCAGGCCCCACACCCAACATTGGGAATTAAATTTCAACACAAGACTTGACAAGGCCAAACAAACCATATCTAAACCATAGCAAACCTATTTAAATTTGTGCAATTTTATATATTTCATAT
This sequence comes from Propithecus coquereli, assembly GCF_000956105.1. NCBI lineage: Eukaryota > Metazoa > Chordata > Mammalia > Primates > Indriidae > Propithecus > Propithecus coquereli. The sequence goes on from NW_012154641.1 coordinate 579,843, forward strand.
AAGATATGTAAATTTTATATATTTTATATATTACATAGAACATGGTTTTATATTTTTACTATAGGCAGGTTTCTGTGCACAATACAGAGTATTATTTGGCAAAACTTAAAAATTATGTGTCGTACGATGCTAGATACAACTTGATCTTTCTTCCGTTAAAGCATTTTAGATTAGTTTATGTAGATGCATGTACCTCATTAATTTTTTGCCACATAAGATTAAATTTATGAATAAACCTGTTTATTTTTGCCTTCCTCTAATCATGCGCAGTTAGATTATTTACAATTTTTTTTTTTTTTGCTGTTTTGAATATTGTGTAATGAACACACTTGCACAGGTCCCCTTGTGTGCATTTGAAAGGGCTCCTCTAGGCTATTTACCTAGACGTGGAATTCAATTAGAAATTACCAACTTACTCCCTGAAGTGGTTGTATAAGTTATTTTTTTTCTTTCCTCTAAGTCTTATACTTAGTGGGAGAGGTTATGTAAATTGATACCATCACTATGTGAGATTTTTCATTTCCTCACATAGTCCCTAACTCATGGCATTATCTATGATTTAAAAAAGTAAAAAGCTTCAAGACACCCCTACTTCTGTGACCACCAAGCAAAATGATATTGTTAAACGTAAGGGCTGAAAGAAAGTCATAGACTTTAATTGTTAAGTATTAAGGAAAAGACCACTCCTTTCTCCAAGAACATGCCCCTGGTTAGAAAAGCAGCACCAGTTCTCTCATTGGTGGACCAATGGCTAGGCAATTGCTGGCCAATTGCTGGCCTTCATTACCCACTGATGACATAATTTCTCTATGTAGCAGTAAGAAATATTTTATGTGGACATATATATAGTCAGTGCTTCCCCAAGGATGTAGTTCATAACAATAGACCAGAGAAATTTCCTATGAGAAACAAATTCTGTCTGGGAAATGATACCTGCTATGTCCTTCTGCTGAAATTTAACGAAGCCTCTGATCAGTCCTGTAATGATAAAACCTGCCTAATTTTATTTAATCCAGCTTTTCCAAAACTTTTTAAATTTAATCTGGCAAATAGGAACACACTGAGGAATACTATTCTAACCCCCTCAGGTTGGTATTGGCACAGCACTGAATCTTAAAAACCTGGGCTTAAATCCATATTTTGCCACTTGTTTGCTCTGTAATCTGAAGCAAGTTATTGACCATTCGTGAACTTCAGTGGCCTCATCCACAAAGTGATTTGTCAAATGAACATGAAGTCTTCTTTACCAGTTATGGGAACTAAGAGTCTACACAAAGCTCCTAGAATAAGCTGCCACAGAGCAGGCGTTCAGTACGTGCAGGGTTATCTCTATATGTTCAGCTTCCTAAAATGGCATCATTCATTTTACTCTTCATTGTGCAAAGTGGTCGTTTCATTCTCTAAAACTATCCCTTCATGCATGTATAGGCTGCCGTAAGTATGCCAGGATTTATAATATCATAATGGGTCTTTATTGTATAGACCTCAAGTCATAGAAGCCTTAATCTTTCCAACCTGTCCTAACAGGACAGACCCCAGGCTTTCTTGATTATAATTTAGCTTCTGAAGTTTTCTGCCTTTTTACCTTTTTATAGTGTATGTGTGTATGTTATATATGGTATATAGTTGATCTGTGGCAATGAGGAATACATGCAATGTTTGATAATTACTCATACCATATTTTTTCAGGACTGCTAAAACCATCAAACTAAAAGATTCCTGCTCTAATCTTTTCCATTCCCATGATGTTAGAGAAGAAACTGAAGTTCAAACAAGTTAAATGAGAACATTTATATAAGGAAATGATAATGTGTCATAAGAGTCCAGCCTGCCCTATACCTTATTGCATGGGCCTTTGACTCACAGTCTTGATTCAAATATTAGCCCTTCACATGTGACTCTAGACGGGTTACTTAAACTCCCATAGCCTCAGTTTTATTATCTGTAAAATGGGGAAAATCATACTATCAACTCCATTTTGGGCTGGGAGCAACTGATAAGGCGATGCAGCACCAGGCATGTCAAGAATGCTCAACAGGGAAAGAGGGAGAGAGAGAGAGCCAAGGAAAGCGGCGGAAGCCAGGGGAGCGGGCAGTCTTGGCAGGGAAGCCATCCCCCCTGCTGCGGGGGAACCTCGCTCGCAGCCCGGCCGGGTCCGAGAGTGGTCCGGCGCCCAGGCCGTACGGGGGGCTGTTCGGGTGGAGGTGGGGGAGCAGCCGGGCCAGGAAAACAGGAGCCGCTTGGGGGCTGGAGCTGCAGGAGCAGGCAGCCTCTTCCCAAGATGGTCAGAGGGTCCCCTCGGCGCCCCCGCTCCCACTTGCTGCTAGACCGCCTGCCAGCACCGCGACCCGGAGCTTCTGCCGGAGCCATGGCTCTAAAAGGACAAGATTATATTTATATTTTCAAGGATTCGACACATCCAGTGGATTTTCTGGATGCATTCAGCACATTTTACTTGGATAGATTATTTACTGATACTACCCTTCAGTGTCCTTCAAGCGTAATCTTCCATTGTCACCGAGCTGTTTTTAGCTGCTTGCAGCAATTATTTTAAGGCAATGTTCACAGCTGACATGAAAGAAAAACTTAAAGATAAAATAAAACTCTCTGGCATCCACCATGATATTCCGGAAGGCCTTGTAAATTATGCATACATCTCCCAAATTGAAATAACTAAAAGAAATGTTCAAAGCCTGTTTCAGGCAGCAGATCTGCTACAGTTCCTTTCAGTAAAGAAGGCTCGTGAGCAGTTTTTGGTGTGGGAAATGCTACTGCCTGTGTCTTACATGAAATTATCTATGTCATTGGTGGCCACTGCGGCTACGGAGGAAGCTGCACCTATGAGAAGGTCCAGAGCTCCGATTCAGATATCAACGAATGGAGCATCATCATCACCTCCAGTCCACATCCAGAATATGGACTGTGCTCAGTTCCATTTGAAAATAAGCTCTATGTAGTCGGTGGGCAAACTACAATCACAGACTGCCTGACCCTGAACAAAATGAGTGGAGAGGGAGAGCTCTCATAATGGAAAGGAGGATGGAGTGTGGTGCTGTCATCATGAATGGGTGCATTTATGTCACTGGAGGATACTCCTGCTCCAAGGGAACAAGTCTTCAGAGCATTGAGAAATATGATCCAGATCTTAATAAGTGGGAAATAGTGGGCAGTCTCCCAAGTGCCATGAGGTCTCATGGGTGTGTTTGTGTGTATAATGTCTGATTGAATCTGCAGAAATGACCAGGTAATCACCGTTTCGGAGTATAGCGAGAAAAAAAAATGGAATGTAGGGTTTGGAGTTCCTTACTTGTTATTGTGATCTGACACATGACAGGGAGTCAGTAGATTTTAATTCCTAACCCCACTCTACTGCCAAACCCAGTGATTAAATAGGCAAGAAAAATCTTATGTATAATACAATTGAATAAGTGGGGTTAACCCCTGTAATCTCTGCTTTTCAAAGGTGATATGGAATATTCGACACTTAGTAAAATGTGAAATACTTTTGCAGTGAATCTTTTCCTCCTGGTAGCATCAACACTGGGGACAGGTCAGAATCATACTGTGGAATGAAATGTCTCTTAAGTGCCATTAACTAGCAGGAATTTGAAATTTACAGAGAGAATCTTCTCTACCTCTACAAAATCAACACTTAAAATTTTCTTTTCACCTTTAGAATTATTTAGAATGTAGACTTACTTTAAGTCTAGGTTTTTTCCTTTGTAGTATAGATAATTTATTGCTGTTATTCTTTATTTACTGACTACCATATATATATAAAATACTGTGCAAAGGATTATTACTGTTCAAAGAGTTTACAAACTAAATTTAAAAGAATGGCAAGGATGAAAAATTGCAGAGAAGATAGTCGAATATTTGCTTATGCTAAGGGCTATTTTTAATTTTCAGCTTTGATGTAAATTGCTGGCTGAGGTGTCCTTAAGCGTGTTAGGAAATGCTCTTTATTCTTACATGTAAATACATGTCTGCATATAAAGTTGAATTTCAGAAAGCATGTAGAACAGTTGTGATATAGTAGAAAATACCTTGACAAGAAGATAATTTGCATTCATATCCCAGCTCTGTCACTAACTAGAATTTGTTACTTGAGTTTAGTCCTGTAACCTGTCTTTGATTAGAGCTTCCTCACCTGTGCACATTGGCACTGCGGGTCATAGATGTGCCTAGACGTGGATCTGCTCCCCCCTTGATGCAGCTAGAGGTGATCGGGGGTCACCTTTGTCCATTTTCTCGAACGTGCCTACGGGATCACTTTCCATGTGTGCCATCACTTGGGAAAAGTTGGGAAGCGCTGCCTGACTTAACTCCTCTAAACCTTTAGTTATCTGTGACACCATCTAGTCTACACTCTTCTTTTTTTTTTTTAAAGAGACAGTGATTATTTTTAACTTTAAATACTGATGTTTAAAACTACCTAACACTTCTGGTTTCAAAAAAACTTTTAGGAGTTTTTTTTTTTTTTTTTTTTGAGAAAGAGTCTTGCTCTATCATCCCAGCTAGAGTACAGTGGCATCATCAAAGCTTACTGCAACCTCCGACTGCTGGGCTCAGGCGATCTTCCTGCCTCAGCCTCCTGAGTAGCTGGGACTACAGGCATACACCACCATGCTCAGCTAATTTTTCTATTTTTTGTAGAGATAGGGTCTTGCTCTTTCTTGCTCAGGCTGTCTCGAACTCCTGAGCTCAAGTGATCCTCCTTCCTTGGCCTCCCAGTGTGCCAGGATTACAGGCGTGAGCCACTGTGCCTGGCCAGGAGATTGTTTAATGCATTTATTTCAGATGTCATTTTAAATAGATATGACCCTTTGGGAATGCAATATAATACAACATAGCAAGGGACATAAAAATGATCATATCTTTTGCCCCATAAATTCTATTCCTATATTTTTAACCTTTTTAAAAAAATTAAAAAAAAGATAAATGCATGAGGGTATTTAGGTCTACTTTATTTAAATAGCAAAAAATTGTTTCAAAAATGCATGTCAAAGATGAAAGTGGGCTAATAAAAATAGTGAAGGCTTATGAATGCATGTGGAAGGTAATATGCAAAACAAATTCAGTGTGTTAGTGTAGGGAGCTGTGGAATGATTTTTTTATTTAAATGTTTTTCTTTAGTATTACTTTGAGTTTTCGATAAAAATAAATAAATCACACACAAAAAAAAGAATGCTCAACAGATATTTTTCAGTCTGCTGGAGATGTTTAAGTTGGAGTCACCGCCCTCTGCTGCAGAAGTCTATTGAATTACTATTGCTTCCAGGTCCTTATTGAGTTCAAGTTCAAAATTTACAATGGTAACTGAAAGAACAGGTCTGGTGAGGGTCTTGTATAGAATCGATATTCCATTTAAGCTAGAAGTGTGTTATAATGATTATCATAAAATTAATCCTCTTCTCAATAAGGTTACTCTCAGGGAAAATAAAAAGAGGAGAAGTGCAGCTCTAAATGAAAAGATTGATCATCAGAGCGCTGTATTACCATGTGTAAAACAGCTAATATTTATTGAGCAGCTGCTGTGTGCCAGGAACTGTGCTATAGAAACTTTGTTAGATTAGAATTATTGCTCCCAATGGTTTTGTAGAAATTAAAATATAAAAGATCCTCTTAGCACAAGACATTGGAACAGGGTGGGAGGGAAGACTTGGTAGTCCCAGCACTACCACATCTTAGTATGTATGGAGCATTTATTATTTGACACCCGTTATAATTAACACCTCCATATTTTGTTAGATTTAATACATACCACAACCTGAGTAATTACAGATGAGGAAACTGAGGGCTAAACAAGTTGAGCAATTGTCCAAAGCCATGCTAATAGTAAATGTTGGAGCCAACATTTAAAACCAGTTCCCTCTGACACCCCGCCTTATGAGCCAGCTGCCTCCTAAGAGTCCTTGAAGTCTTGGTGCTTTGTTCATAGTCCTGCATTGAGGACTCAGTCTTACAAATGCAGAAAGTGGATTCTACTTACCTAATCCATTAAAGATGGACTTTCCCCCTACATTTAACCTCTCCCAAATCAGTATATGATTCAATGCCTTTTTTTCCATACTACTGGTATAAAAAAAATAGCAGTGCCTCTAGCATATTAGATTTAAAGAAATTTAATGCTCATATTTAATCCTTTGAGAAGTATATATTATTATCTCTGATGTGAAATGTGGAAACTCAGGCATAAAGATAAGTTATATTCAAAAACAATCACTAAGTATTTATTATGTTTCTGTAGTAGCTGTTTATAATTTAAAATATGGACTTGCAGACATGTCTCAAACTTGAGTAATGTAATGTCTTTGGGGGGCAGTGGAAGGCAAATATCCCCAAGTTCAATAACAGAAGGACTAAGTTACGTTGCAATGTAGTGCTGCCCAATTTAAGCACTCGAGCATACTAGTCCTGCAGTTAAAATTTCAGCATTCAATTCATAAGAATAAGGACATACTTCTCCATTACCGAATACTACTCTCAATCCTATGAAAATTTTTAAATTCCATAATATTTAATTTCCAATTTTTTCTTCAAATTTCCCTAATAGTCCCTGTGAAATCTTTTATAATTTGTTTTAAAATCAGAATCTGGTCAAATTTCATACATCGTAATTTGGTCATTATGTCTTTATACCCCAGTGTTCTCAAAATGTAATCCCTGGGCATCAGCATCACCTGGGAACTTGTCAGAAATGCTAATTCTTGGGTCTCACCCCCATCTACTGAATCAGAGGCTCTGGGGATGCAGCCAAACCTCTGCGGTTTAATAAGCTGAAGTGATTCCAAGGGTGAAGTTTGAGAACCTCTGCTGTAGCACAATCTTGACTCTCAGTCTTGGCTGTATAATATTGTAGAATTACCTAGGGTTGTTTTAAAAAGACCCAACATCAAGTGTACACCAGGCCAGTTAGATTAGAATCTCTGGGCATGAAACTCCGGTATCAGTATTGCTAAAGCTCCCCAGGTGGTTCCACCGCACGGCCAAGACAGAAGACCCTTGCTTCAGTTTCTATTAACTTTGAACTGTCCTCCTGCCCTTTTATTTAATCATATTGATTTTTATCTTGCTGATTATCTTACAGAAAGATCCATAATGTGTATCTGTTTGATCGTACGCCACTTCTTGCACCTTATTGGGCCTCCCATTTCACAGAAATGAAAGGGATAAATCATGAGTCTCTTCTATTGCTGTCCCAAAATAGCCTTGAGCTTGAACATGCCTTGCAAGTAAAATAGATCATATTATAACCGGCTTTTGGGCTTGTATTTTTTTTTCCAACCAATTGCATCTCCTCTCTGCCACCTATTTGTTCTGTCTTGCTAGGCCAGGTTACTGCCACTGTGGCTTTCCATTCTGTTTTCCATTTCCAAATTGACATTTTGTGGAGCATCTCTTGAGAATTTTGCCCTTCTCTCTCTGGGTTTTATCAACTATCTCCTGATAGCGTATACTTGTCTGTTTCACTTACCTCATTCTTCTATTTCAAGCTGTGGTGTATTAGAGGATTTGTTTTCAATATCTCATCTGGCCATCCTGTATGTAGAGTGGAGTCTTTGTTCTCTTAGGTGTTTTTTTTTGTTTGTTTGTTTCTAGGCAATCAGTAGAGATTTGCTAAGATGCCAGCTCTCAAAACTGTTTCTGTAGCATCTGTCCCGATGCTTAACACTGTTTCTTTTTGTTCAGATTTGCAGGACGTGGCCTGTTTAGAGTTAATATGTTTCTGCATTCTCACAGAAATCTCCAGGTCTCAGCAGTTGACCCACTTTTTTTCAACCTGAGAGGCAGCAGCTCTGTGATTATTACACAATGTATGTCACTCACATATGAAAGTGAATCACGACATCCTTCTACCAGTTTTCATCTACTACAATAAGCAATAAAGGTAGTTGAATGTAGTGAAAAGGGAAATTAGAGCTCTTCATGCCTCATGTGCAGACACAATGAGTAAGCCAAACAGCGAGATATTATTCTTTCATAGTAGTAATAAATAATTTGAAAGGATAATTTTCACATATTAAGTAAAAATCAAGACTCTTATAAAGATATAAAATAAACATGTGCTAAAGACTTAACTCATTATTAATGAGGGAATCAGATATTATTAATATAACAGGTTCACAGGAGAAGCCTAAGAAGCACAAATTTATATGGCATATGGGAAGGTTGAAATGGATGCCAAACTGTGTCCCCCCACGGGAAAAAGGGTGAAGTCACGTGAATGTGTGACCAGCCTGGAGCACATGGCCTCAAGAGGTCCTGAGAGAATGTGCCCCTCCCAGTATTTACTGACATAATTTATTTGTAGATCTATAGATAAGACTCATTTTGCATTATTCTTCATTATTTATAACTTAGTTCTAACATAGCTCAAGGGCAATGAAAGGCCGGAGGCAGATAATTCAGAAAGGTGTGTTCTGAACATTTCATAGTATTCCACTGCAGATGCCCACTAATATGTTTTTATATTTCCAAATGTCTTCCCGGTGATAGCATTTATAAGAAATTTGATGGCTTATGAAGTACTCTGAAATATGTGCTTTCAGCCATCACCTCAACCTAGTCAGATAGGCTGGGGGGTTATTCTTATAATTCATCTCAGGGAGGTAAACTGTGAAGCACCTAGCATGCTGCCTGCCACAGGGTAGGTGCTCAAAATCCATAGTGGCTGTTGTAAGAGAAGCAGTGTTGGGTAGTGGTCAAGAGTGAGGACTTTGGAATCGTTTTGTAGATTGTGTCTCATACTCTTCACCTGTACAGTGGGGATAAGAATACTACCAATCTCCTAGAGTTATTATACAGAGTAACTGAGCTAATTTGCACAAAGTTCAGACAGTAGTGTGTGTGCTGTGCCACTGGGTCTGTGAGAGGAGTCCAGGAAGCCTTAGCAGAGTTGGCCCCGGGGCTGGAGAAGCCCAGAGAGCCAGTCCCAGGTTGCCAAGACTGCTTGAGTCTCCACCACACTCAGCCACAGGCTGGAGGACAGTGGAGGTCATCATTGCTATTAGTATTTTCCTGGCTCATGGGACTCTTGCTTGTTTAATCAGAGTTTTGCAGCCAGGAAATAGATGTATGTTCTTTCCCAGGAGAGTGTGCTATCACATACAGACCACAGCAGAAGATATTGCGGGGGTGGAAAGGTATGATACCTTTCCTCTCCCATCGTAAGGGTTATGGGCGACCCTCCTACAACGAACTCTTATAACATGGTTAACATGAGCATTCATGCTGTGGTTAACATGAGAAAAGCATAACCAATTTATTTAATCAGAGTTTTACATGATAAGGGAATCTTCAGAAATGAAAACCTGAAGATTCAGGGAAAAGTATAATATTTTTATGCTGACATTCAGTATAGAATGGACAGCCATGTAGAAATGTGATTGGACCAAAAAGGGGATAATATAATGGTAAGAGACTGAGTGAGAAAACCCAGCAAGGTTTGTCTGCTCAGATCCTTCTTGTCCTCCCTGTGCGGCATTCTCTCCTCTGGGTAGAGGGCAGGATCCTTCTTGAATAAGGGTCCTATAACCTTTTAGCAGACAAGGTAGGTCAGAGCATCTCTTTATGGCCAGATGCTACACAGAAAGACAGGGGAAGGCAAGTGTAAGATTTGTAGTTTCTGTGACCCACCTTGAGGAAGAGGAATTCTAGCCTCTATGACCTGCCTTGGGGGTGCAAAGAGGAACAGGTAAAAGAAGGGCAGGAGAAAGTCACAAAGAAACTTTGCTTCAGAGGCCCTTCCAATCCTCCAGTCCAAAGTACTCAGCATGTCAAAGTGCCATACTCTGGGATGTCATTTTCTGAGCCCCAACAACATCTCATAGTTATCAAAGCTGTGCCTCAAACCCAGTGTGTGTTTGATTCTAAAACCTCTGTGTGTCTCCCAACCACATGCTAGCCACCTGTTCTTTTCTCAGGCTGCCTTTTTACTTTCCAGGGTTCAGGTTTTAGCTTCTGGCCCTAATTATTTATTCCTTCATCTACCCATACATCCTTTCAATCAAAAACATTTAGGGCATGCTTGCTGTATGCAAGGCACTGAGCCTGTAATGGTGTGTGTGAGCAGACAGAGACTCAACACTTAAGAACCTTCTAGCTGAAGGAGAGACAGACAAAAGCAGTTAAACACATGGATGATTCCAGCAAAGTGTAGAATTATTTTTTTTCTAGATCTGTGAAATATGAAGTTGGTATTTTGATGGGATTTGTATGGACATTTGAACAATGTTTATCCTACCGATCCAGAATGGGAGAAAATATTCACAAGCTATACATCTGATAAAGGACTAATATCCAGAATCTATAAAAAACTCAAACAAATCAGCAAGAAAAAAGCAAACAACTCCATTAAAAAGTGGGCAAAAGACATGAACAGAAGCTTTTCAAAAGAAGATAGACAAATAGCCAACAAACTCATGAAAAAATGCTCAATGTCACTAATCATCAGGGGAATGCAAGTTAAAACCACAATGAGACGTTAGGAACACTCACACACTGTTGGTGGGACTACAAATTAGTACAACCTCCATGGAAAACAGTATGGAGATTTCTTGAAGAACTAAAAGTAGACCTACCATTTGATCCAGCAATTCTACTACTAGGTATTTACCCACAGGAAAAGAAGTCATTTTATCAAAAAGAACCTGCACTCAAATGTTTATTGCAGCACAATTCACACTTGCAAAGATGTGGAATCAGCTCAAGTGCTCATCAATTCATGAGTGGTGTGTGGATATATTAATACACACACACACACACACACACACATACACACACACACACACACACACACCATGGAGTACTACTCAACCATAAAAAGAAATGAAGTAATGTCTTTTGCAGCAATTTTGATGGAACTGGAGACCATTATCCTAAGTGGAGTACCTCAGGAATGGAAAAACAAACACCACAGATACTCTGTAATAATTTGGAACTATTGATGGGCACACATGGTCACAGAGAAAAGTAAAAATCGTTGGAAATCAAGAAGGGAGGAGGGGGAAAAGGGGAGGCGTAAAAGCCTGCCTAGTAGGTACAGTGAACTCTACTTGGGTGATGGGGCACATTTACAGCACTGACTAAAGCATTATAAAAGCTAGCCGTGTAAAAAACACTGTAGCCCCATAATAGTTTGAAATAAAAAAATTGAAATCATTAAAAAAATAAATGGCTGAAAGAGTCACAACCTGTACTAGTGTGATGAGGGAGGGAAACACGGGTTGAGACAGGGCAGAAGGGGTGGAGGGGACACTCGAGAGTAGCCAGGGAAGGGTTCTTTGAGGAGGTTAGAGCTGAAATGAGACTTACAGGATGAGAAGTGATGTCCACAGAGAGCCAGAAAATTCCTTTGCCGCAGGCCAAAGGAATAGCAAGTACTATGGCTCTGAAGCAGGGACCAGTGTGGCACATTTGGAGAGCAGGGAAGTGGCCAGTGTGGGCTGGGAGCTGGGGTCAGGCAAGAGACAGGGCTGGAGATTCAGACGGGTCAAATCTTGCTGGGCCATGGAGGAAAATTTGGATTTTAACTTATGTTAGCAACTGACATCTGTCATAAGACCAGCAACTGATAATGATAAGAATTTATTGGCTGGGCGCGGTGGCTCACACCTGTAATCCTAGCATTCTGGGAGGCTGAGGTGGGAGGATTGCTTGACCTCAGGAGTTCAAGACCAGTCTGAGCAAGAGTGAGACCCCATCTCTACTAAAAATGGAAAAATTAGCCAGGCATTGTGGCATGTGCCTGTAGTCCCAGCTACTGGGGAGGTTGAGGGTTGAGGCAAGAAGATCACTTGAGCCCAAGAGTTTGAGGTTGCACTGAGCTACAACAAAGCCACTGCACTCTACCCAGGGCGATAGAGTGAGACTCTGTCTCAAAAAAAAAAAAAAAAAAAAAGAATTTATTAAGTGCATAATCTATGTCTGTCATGGAACCAGGTATTTATCACAAATCATGTCATTTCATCTTCTCCACAACTCTGCGAGGTAGAGCTTTTGAGTTGTCTTAGAGCATCTGCTCACTTTTACATTTATGGAGCATGTTCTCCATTCAAGACAAAATACTCGACCCTTGGGAGGATGATCACTGTCTCCAGGGAACATACAGTCTACTAAAAACACATGTTAACCAGTGGCCATGCTAGTAGCTCTACGACCTAGCTACAGCCTCCTGACCACTCTGGGCTTCTGTTTGCTCCAAATGGGGAGGTACTAATTTCCCCACTGCAGGGTGATGCTGACAATTAGAAGAGTCAACAGGTGAGCAGTGCTTGTTGATACTCACTCACTGGGAGTTATGAAAGTCTGGATGATACTGGGATTGACAGCTGCTCCCAGTGCACACAAAGGGTGGGAGAGGGTAAGAACTCTTGGGAAAGGAGAGACAGGAAAGGCTGGGAAGAGGAGGGTGAGCCGAATCTTGAAAGAACAGTAGGCCTTCCTCAGGCAGACAAGAAAGAGAATGACAGAAATTCCACTTCCATCAAGCCCAATGCATGACAGTCCTTATTAGGAAAATTAAGTGTAAGGAACAAATGCACCTGTGATTTTGACAGAAAGAGGGTACACGCTGTAATCTTTGTATAACAACTTTGTATAACACTTTGTAAAAGATGGGTTAGGATACTACTTACCAGTCACAGTTCTGTATATAATTTTCATCAAAATGAGAATGATATAACAAATACAGGCCTGTTCAAGCACTTTCTGTTTCCAAGAATGTGGTATTATCTTTTCTTTCAAAAAAAAGTTTAAAAAAAATAAATAAAATAAAGCATATGTCAACTTGCCCTCTAGTGACAATAGTTTGTATTTCACTCGGGTTCAAAAAACAAGCTGCACACTGGCTCTTCCAACAAAGTCATTTTCTTTTTGTAAGACAGAGGCCTGTACTGTGTGGACAACTCTCTACAAAAGGAGTAGAAGACAGTAATCTCTGTGAAGTGCCTTTGTGGTAGGCTAATGCAGTCCCTTCCAGACTACTTAGCCGTGGCACTGTAGGCAAGTTATTGAACATCCAGGATGTGGTCTCCTCACCTCCGAAATGAGTTAGCCAGGGTGCTGTGTATCTTTTTTTTCCCTCTTTTAGCCCTGCTAGAGTGCAAGCTTGGTGAGCACAGGGATTGTGTTTGCCACTGATCCCCTAGTGCACAGAACACTGCCTGGCTTGCAGTAGGCACGCAATACGTGTGATGAAAGAATGGACAACGATGAGTGTGAAGATTGAAAACCACCAGATATGAAAATCCTAGTGTGTGGTCCAGCAATGAGTGGCTGCTTTAGCACATGGCAGTGTCCCTTCTTCTCTGGTTATTACTGCCGATTTTTTATTTTATATCAGGCTTATTTCTCTCTAAGCGGTTTTTTCTTGCTATGCTTTCTTTCACTATTATTGAGCCAAAATTTGGAAGAAACAGAAGGGAGTCAAGGATGAGGCTGTTTTAGGTCTGAAAGACAGGTAGACACTTTGCAGACCCTTCATTCTGGTTGGTGACATTTTAAAGTTAACACTTGCCAGTAGACCAGCTATTTCTTTCCCTCCACGATGTGATCTGGGGATAAATTCTGTGTACATGTTGAATTCTGGAAATCCAACCAGGTCTGTCTCATGACTGTCTCAGTGGTCAGTGTCCCTTAACTCAGTCAAACTCCACGTAACGCCAGAGGAGTGAGAGGATTTGTTCCTGAAAATATTTTGACAGGGGATGATTCTCTAAGAAGAAAAGACATTCTTCTGTCTTAACCTCTGACAAGTGTCTCCTCAACCATACAGATTCTTCGCCATTGCTCATAAGCAGAGGGAAAACACGTTATAAAGTTGAAAGTCCTATCAATTTTAGTGAATTTCTAACAGATCGTTTTATTTATAGAAGACGTTCATGGCCTGGGAAGGAATGCTGAAGGTACCCCGCTGACAAAGTAATTTCACCAAAAATCACAGTAACTTAGGGTCAGAAGCAGAACAGGATTCCACATCCCTGGATTCCTGGCTCAGACAGTGAGGATGGTAACAACAGTAGTGTTATCATTGTCACCATCATCATCCTCGTGGGCCACAGCAGCAGTGGTCGTTAACATATATGATCTTAAATTAATAGTTTGTCCAGATTAGGTTAAGTGCTTAATCCAGACTCCGTAGGTCAGGGGCCTGTGTCCCACTGCGGTAAATAAAGCTGCAGTCGGACATATTAATGCTCATGCATTTGTGTGTCGTCTGTGGCGGTTTTTGTGCACCATGGCAGAGTCGAGTAGTTGCAACAGAGACCGTCTGGCCCACCAGCCTAAAAGATTTACTGCGTGGCCCGTTATGGAAAGAGTGTTCTTACTCCTGCTTTGAGTAATTCCCGGCAGCAGCCTGTGGAGTTGGCACCCTGTGCAGTCCTACTGCTGAGGAAGCAGAGAATCAGAGAGAAATTTGCCCCCGGATTACACTCACCATGGAGACAGGATTCAAATTAAAGTCAGCCAGCCTCCAAAACTGATGCTCCCTGTACTCTTTTGTACTATCCCTGGTGAATCTGGCTCATCGTATCCATCGTATCTTATTGTATAATGGATTATAATATGATGACATTTTTTTCTCCCTTGAACAAAATAAAGTGACATTTTTAAAACCAAATAATGAGAACTGGTCCCCACAGGATAAATCACATCACATTGGCGTATTTACTTTTAAAAGTAAATCATGTTTTATGGTGATTGCTAAGCTAATGAAATTACTATACTACCACCTAAGTGGGTTTTATTATCCCCGGCTTTTTGTAGGACACCTGAGCCTTGACTGGTGAACAATGAAATAATCGATTGCCGAGTGGGGATTTGAGCCCAGAGGCCTGAGTCTTCTCGGTGTAATAGTTGTATGTTTGCACGGGGCTGGTGCTCATTCCATCACTCACACAGGTGTTTGCGTTGTTTTTGAAATTTCTAGCATGATCCTGTAATTCAGCGGATCTCAAGCTTTGCGGTGCATCACCATCATAGGGGGGCTCTCTGCGTGTGTCTGAACTGTTATTCCAAAGTGGAGCCGGTGCTGAGAAACTCTGTAAAGAAAGCTTTTGGCAGTGACTTGATATTTGAAGTGCACCCCTGGGTTCTGGTCCCGTTGGCAGCAGGCAAAGGTAACAGTTTCTCACCTGAAAGAGCAACAAGGGAATTGCGTGTGTTACCTCGCGGTTTTTGTTCCTTGTCCTGTGCACCCACTGCTATTTTTCCTTATCCGCTGGTCTCTTTTCATTTGATTATCTTTAGGAAAAAGGACAAGACAGTATAGATTGGGAATGGAAACTAGATACAACTACTTATCTGGAAGGGAGAAGGTGTGAATAATCCAAAACCCAAGAAAAGTTAAAACATTGTTTCTTAATTTATGAGATACAGAACAGCTGCTTCCAAATCGCTAGAGGCCCTTGCTAAATTGCAGATTCCTGGGCCGAGTCCAGATCTACTTATCTTGAATTTCTACAGGCAGGAATCTGCATTTTTTAAATGCTGTAAAGGTGGTTCCCATGCACACTAGGTTGTGAGAAAGGAATATATTAAGTCATATGTTTCTATTGCTGTATGAAGGTTCCTATTGCGGGGAACGTGGCCAGTGTTCCCTGCAAAAAACCGGGTCCCTTTGGTAGAGTTGCAAGGGATAAGAAAATAATAAAGAGAAATGGAAAATGGAAGAAATAAAAGAATACACTGAGACAAAGATATAGCTTTATAAGTTTATAAAGATTATAGGCAAAGCGGGAGCTCAGGGGGCTCGGACCTCTCCGTTGGTCTCAAAAAGCCCCGAATGAGGTCTTACATGGTAACTTATAGAAAATAGTGAACAATTGTCAGGGGTAACAGATTTACATAACAACAGGTAGTATCTCTCAGGTTAACAGATTTTCAAAAGGCTTTTACAGAAGGCTTCTACAGATTCTTTAACTAATTCTATTTACGTGGGCAAACGGTTACAAAGTCTTTCAAAGGTTAATTTCTAAATTCTAAGGTAAGTTTATCAGTTAAACAGAGGGGTTAAACAGAGATATGCAAGCTCCATGTTTATTAGGTTATTGTGAATGGAGACAGGTAGTCTAGAGTAGTTTAAACAAAGGCTCTGCTTTTGGCCCTTTGTGAAGCTGGCCTTTCCGGGAAGCTGTTTGTTCCGGAGGGCACTCCATCGTCAGCTCTCAGCCTATAGTTTTTAACAGATTCGCTTGTGCTTTACAAAGCAAATCCAATTCTTTAGGTCTGAGAAACGCGGCGCCTCGTGGGATACAGCCGCTACTGCCTTTCAGAGACGCCCTTCCAGTGTAACAGCATTCGAAATGCAAACCAGCACATTCACCTATGCCTTCAGGGCAAAGCTCTGTAAAAACTCCTAAGACAAATCCTGTCCCAAAACAGGTTTAATACTAATTCATGGAGCAACATCCTATGTTGAAAGAGAGAAGGCAGGAGAAAGGGGCATGTGATCGTATTCAGCTGGCAGAATGTTCCATTGATATGTACCGTGTGTTATATACATGTATGTACACATTACTTACACATGCATGTACATGCACGCACATAAATATATTTCATGTGGTCAAGCACAAGTGCTCATACATTCGCACTTTACCTTCCTCTACCTATATCTGACTCTTCTCATCATTCAAGTTTCAGCTCAATTGTCACTCCGCAGAAAGGTTTATCTTGCCTATTGTAGTAGATTTTTTTGCAAACATGTCCCTAACCTTCACTCCTCCTTGTCTCTGTGCCTTTTATAATGTGACTTTGCAGCTTCTTTCATCAAGAGGTGAAGTCTCTTTCCCCTCCCCCTGAATCTGGGTTAGCCATGTAGACTTAGTCTGACTAATATTAAGCAACCAAAGTTCCAGTGTAGTAGCTACAGTCTCAAAAGGCTGTATATGCTTCTCTTGATCTCTTGGAAGCCCATGTGTTTGCCATATAAAGAAGCCCAGGCTAGCTAACTGGATGATGAGAGACACATACCTAGTCGTCTCAATATCCCAGTTCATTATCTGAAATCATTTTGTCTTTGCCTGACTTTATAAGAATGTAAATGCACTGAGGTAAAGTCTCTTTCTGTCTCATCTGCTGATGAACCTCTAGTACCTACAGCAGTGCCTGACTGATAGCAGACACTCAGCAAATATTTATAGAACCAATTAATACATTTAATATAGGCATCTCTGGCAGATTTAGCTTCCTAATTTTATTTTCTTAAGGCTTATGTTAAATTGACTTGTATGGGGTCTATAATGGGAGCTAATGGGAGGTTGTTATCTAGGGTGTATAGTGGGTTGCTGAGAAATGCCAGTGTGGGGGATTAAATAGGCTACCCAAGGTGCAAAAAGCCCATCTTGATAACTAAAACATACATGCATACCTGGTATCCCAAGTGGGTCATGCGACATTTTGTGTTAATCCCAAATCTTTTCTGCTGCATCAGCTTCTATTAATATTAACTATTGGGAGGTTAGGAAAATGTTTCAGAGAGATTAAATCTTTCCAGACAGGGCTTCATATATTCCATGGAACCCATTGTCAGTGATGCCACGGCCAAAGGTTATGCCATTTGTTTCCTGTGCATTGAGAAGAAAATCCTATGGTCTGGCTTGTCCTAGGCACAAACATTAAATCCTGGGACTTATTCAGCTCTCTTCTGCTGGCTAAATGTGCCTGATGGCATGTCTCTTCTTTGGGATATAAGATTCTCTCATCTTTTCTTCCTGATTTTTCTTCCTCCACAGTGAGAAAGTACAGTGTTCAAGAAACTGTACCTTGGAATCAGACTTCAGAGTTGGCATAGGAGCTCTACTGCCAACCGACCATCCGTGCGACCTCAGGCAGATCACTCTGCATTTCTGTGCTCCACTGGGGTAATGGCAGCACCTACCTTGTAGGGCTGTTATAAGAATAAACAATCTAATAAATGTAAATCTCCTGGACTAGTGACTGGGAATATAGCAAATACCATAGAAGTATTAACTGGTGATATTATTTTTATTGACAGTAATTATCAGTCTTTTTCCTGGAGAATAATTTTGGGCAAAATTGGAAAATTAATCTCAGAATCTAAAGTTGATTATCAGATGCCTGTAGTAGGGACATTAATAATTATTAGTTTTAATAGCAACGATGATTACATTTGCTGGCTGCTTCCCCTGTCATAGACTGAGTGCTAAAACACTTTATACTCCTTCCTACTTAATCCTTGTCACACTCCCATGAGGCAGGCAGGAGTGTTGTCCTGTGACATATAAGACACTTGGGGCTCAGATGGGTTAAGCACCTTGCCCAAGGTCACACAGATGATCGGTCAGTCAGGACTGTGACCCAGGCAGTCCGACCCAGCATGCCACCCAGTTCTTCCTCCGACACCCACAAAGGAAACAAAATGTAACAAGGTAGAAGTCACCTAATACAAGAGACCATCTCTGCAGAATGCGATTTAGCTTTGCACAGGACGTTGCAGTTTGTGAGATGTTGACGCATGCGCAGTCTCATTCGTTCCCGTCCTCGCATCACCCTTGGGCGGTGAGTGGCTCCGCATCTACAGTATACACGGAACCCAGCACGGGAGAGACTCAATCGCTTACTTTAAATTCTCCAGCTATTCAGAGATGGCACTTTCCCGTAATCTGGAGGCCCCAGATCCAGGCCCTACCCTCTTTTGACAGTGCTATGTTGATGCACTACCATTGGCTTTTTTTTTTTTTTAATGGATGTAGATAGGTTTTTTTCCTTTATTCATTCAACATTTACATAACAAATATTTAAATGTACAGTACCAGGCACATAGGAGGGACTTTATAAATATCCATTGAATAAATGTGTTATAGGTAGAATGTACTTGTTTGTGGCAATAGAGGTGGGAATATAGGTTCAATTAGGTTACAGCTAATTTGTAGCAAACACATTCAGGTACCAAGGACTGTGCTAAAGCAGGGACACCGAGATGATTAAGACTGACATGGTGCCTGCCAACATGGAGTTTACTCTCTCGTAGGTGACACATTTGCATTTCACACTAGGATCTACTTGAACTAAAGTCCTAAAGAGAAGGCTGGAAAAGATATTTTGGGGCAGGAGTAGTGGGAATAGTAGAATTACCATGCAAGTTTCCCTGCCATTGAACTTCATTATGCAGAATTGATTCTAGACTTCAAGTCTCTATAGAGGCTTTCCATCACCTTTTTTGTTAGTTATTCTCAATTTGGGAAGGAGATGGGAACATACCATTCTAAGGGCTTGTATCATCATTTGCAGTGAGTAAAATTAGTGCAGTAAAAATTACATAACTATCAAATGAAAACATTCTCACCATAAAAATCTTCTAATAATACTTTATTACCTTCAGACTCTGTCTCAAACCTATTCTCCAGATATAATCACAGTAACAGATTGTTGTGTCTCCTTCCAGATATTTCTCTCTGCACTTACAAAATCATATGTATATATACACTTGTACAATTTTAATATAAAATTGATATTTTCTATATATTCTTCAGTGAATAGCTTTTTTTCATCTAATGATATATCTTGGATAAATTTCCATGTTGCTACATATAGATCTACATTCTTCTTTCCTTTTTAAAAAAAACCAAACCTGTTCCATTCAAACTGCTATATGTTATTTCATTGTATGGATATACCAATGTTTATTTAACCAATTCTATATTGATAGATATTTAGGTTGTTTCCAATTTGTTTACTGTTATCAACAATGTTGCAGTGAACATCCTAGTTTATTCCTTTTATTCACATGTGTATCAATATTTCCCTAGGGTAACTATGTAGAAGTTCAATTGTTGGGTTACAGGGTATGCATATTTAAAATATTACCATTGGCTTTTTAATTTGAATTTCTCTAACTTTCAATTTGTGAGATTAGGAGCATATGCTGAAATAGAATGTTATGATTTAGGACAACAGGCATTCTGAAAATGCATAAAGGCCTAAAATATCACTCTAAAGAGGAGATTTAACCTACTGAGAAAGACAAAATATTGTTGATACTTCAGACAACTCATCATCTATAACATTTAATAGAGATAAATTATTAAAATCTCTTAATTAAACAAGCTTTCACTAGGTCCTAAGTCTACTTCTTGGTCACAGTCGAGTTTCGTATAGTACAAAGCCATGTTTTCTCAAAGGCTGGTTAACACAGGCTTTAGATGGAAAAAACTGATCAATAATTTTTAAAGATATGATATTAAACAGATTTCTTTACTTAGGACGTTTCAGATCCTTTACTGTGTTAACATGTGCTATGAATCTCTGAAAAGAAAGAGAGAACACAGACTCACCCCTGGAACAGGGGTTGGCAAATGACACCCTGTGGGCCAAATCCAGCCTGTTGCCTATTTTTGTTTAGCTTCTGAGCTAAATAAAATAAATTCACATTATTATCTGATGGGTTGTTAAAAACAAAGAATATGCAACAGACTGCATGTGGTCCACAAAGCCTAAAATATTTCCTACACGACCTTTTATTGACAAAGTTTGTAGATGCAAAACCCTGTGTGGAATGACAGCATCATCATCACCGTTGCCACCATCGTGCCAGCTTGGCTCCACAATGGCTGCCGTCAATTCCTTCTCTTACATGAATGTGAATCTCCCATCATGAGGTTGTGTCTGTCCTTCCACCTCTTGGGTCTGGGCTGGCCTGTGAGTTCTTTGACTGGCAAAATATGGCAAGAGTGACACTGGTAGTTTGGGATGTCACCATGAAGACACCGCAGTTTTTACCATGGTCTCAAAATTCTGAGTCACCATGTAAAAGGTTCAACCACCCTGCTGGAGAGATCTCATGCATTGGCCTTGAGACTACTTGGAGGAGAGCAGCTAAAATCTACCTACTTAACAAAAACCCCCAATACGATACAAGTGTATTAACTGTAGTCCTCATGGCCTGTATTAGATCTCTAGACGTGTTCCTCCTACGTAGCTGCTATTTGTATCTTTTGACCTACAACTCCCTGTTTCCTCTCCCCTCTGCCCCCCCATGGTAACCACTGTTTCATTCTCTGAGTATTTGAGCTCCTTTTTATACTATTGTCACGAAAAAAAAATTAACTGCATGAGATGACGGATCTGTTCATCTGTTTCACTATAGTGACCATGTTACTATCAATATGTATCCCAGAACATCCTGTCATAAACTTCAAATAACAGGGCTGTCTGGAAAGTATCAAGCCATAGTTAATATAATGAGAATGTTTACGAGGCTGGATACTTTCCGGACAGCCCTCGTATACACAAATTTATTTATTTTTTAAAAAACAAAGACTACTTGGAGAAGGACAGTGGCTCAGCAAGCCAAGCCTGCTCGTTGTTCCCATCAAGGCACCAGCTATGTTAGTGGAACCAGCAGAGACCTTTAAGACCAGCCCAGATGCCAACAGGAGTCACCCCGCCAGTCCATCTCAACAGATCTCCCTGAGCATGAGGTATAATAAAATCATTGCTGGTTTAAGCCACTAAGTTAGGGGTAATTTGTTACACAGCAGTGGATAACCAGAACACTCCTCAGGCTCAGTGTATTACGTCTTCATTGTCATTTTGCAGATACTTTCCAGGGCTGGTGTCCCATGGCACGTGCTGAGAAAACCTGATTTTAAGAGTGTAATGCTATGGTCACAACTTAGTGTTTTTATTAATTTACAAAGATTATAGGGCAAATGGTCTAAATTAGTGAGGTTTAATCTAGTAATAGTCATTTTATCAAATACCATCATATGTAGGGGAGTATGTCAGGTGTAATACATCTGCAGAAATAAGATAGCAGCCCAAACCTCTGAGCCCCTTAATCTCATATCTCCCCTCTGTACTCCTGTTCCTAGGAGTAGAGGATTTCAAAAAGCTAAACTCTACTATCTAGCTGTAGTAAAATCTCGTTAGAGGGTTATGAGATCACAACATCATGAGAAAAAGATCTCTCCAAACGCACCAAAGCCGGGCACATAGCAGATGCGCACTGATAGTACCATGTGGATGCTAATTTCAAATTCAGGAGGGCGTCTTTCCTTCATTCCTAGATGCTTGATACTGTCTCCCGTTTGTTGATGATTCTGCCCCACAAGTCTTGTGTTAGCAACAGGGTACCCTGATGGCTTGCGTTCGCTTGTCACACTCCTGATTACAAGTCTTTAGCAGCCCCACGAAGAACCTCTCGTTCTGCAGCTGTGCATACGTGCCCCTCCACAATCCAGCCCAGCTAGCTCATCTCCCCATCTGCTGCCTAACACTTAACGTCAC
Organism: Propithecus coquereli; assembly: GCF_000956105.1. Classification (NCBI taxonomy): domain Eukaryota; kingdom Metazoa; phylum Chordata; class Mammalia; order Primates; family Indriidae; genus Propithecus; species Propithecus coquereli. The sequence continues at coordinate 602,094 of NW_012154641.1, forward strand.
TGAATTTTTCATTGTTCCTGGAACGCACCATGTCCTTTCATAACTCCGTGAGTGGCTTTGCCATGCTAGTCCCTTTTCCTTGCATTCGCGTCCCTGCTTTTCCGCCTAGTCCGTGTCTTCTCACCACGGCACCCCCGACTCCTTCGTTTCTTCTGCTGAGTCTTTCTGACTCCCCCAGGGGAGCATGCCAGGCATGCACCTCGGTTATACCTCTGTTACGGCGTTTACCGCATTCGGTCAAAATGTATCTTCCCCACATAAGTTTTGCTTTTCTCAGCTCCAGTTTTTCAATCTGTGCACTGGGTATCCTGTCTACCTGCAGGCTTGCTGTGAAGATTAAACAAGATGCAGCACGACGTGAGCACCCGGCACCTGCTGAAGAAAAGGCGTCTGCGAATCTTCGCTGTCCGCACTGTCCATGTGCAGCAGACAGTTTCCCTCTCCCGACCTCCTCTGTCATATTCTGAGCTGCTCAGGGGCAGGCAGGATGCCTCTGTTACTGTCCCGGCCACGGGGCCTCGCACAGACCACGTGCCTGGCAGGCAGGTATCGCCTATGCGCTTCTTCCCAGTCTTCTCACTTATCCCGGCTACTTGCCGTTTGTGATCAGGATGACAGCCACTTGTGGGGACAGATATTTAAACAGAAAGGAAACACAATTGCAAAGTCCCCCTTTAAATTTTGGGACATTTTAACGTGGAGAAAACACCATGGTAGATGTAGACATTTGTTTGTCCCTGCTGGGGACATACCGGACATACCCGGCTAATTTTTTCACCACCCTGCTGGTGGCAACCACCAATGAAGCCCTTTCTTCTGTGAGTTATGTGTTCCTGGTGGAGGGCCAAAGACCAATCTGGGGCCAGTCTCGGTTGTTCCCCCAAATTACTCAGTGTGTGCCTTGCAACAAGAGGAACAGTGAGGACATACTGGACTCACAGTGTCTGCCAGGTGTCTGAACAATCTTCATCGCGATTTATCCTTTCTTGTTCTGTAACCCCCACCGACACGGGCTGTGTTGGAACAATAGATTGATGTTCAGCTTCATTTAGATGTTCTTGCCTTCCCTGCTGATTGATGTTGAAGTGCTGTGTCTTTTTTCTTGATGTCGTTATTGTGAACTCAGCCAAGGTTTTATTTATAGCATTTTGATATTTACTGTCTTATGGAATGACTTGGCATGAACCCCCATGAGAGTTGCTTGGTGCAAGCTGACTCTGTGGGCAGAAGATGGGTGGTTCACATGAGCCTTCTGGTCCCTCAGCATGCTGCAGAGAGGGGTGGGTGGGCCAGAGTGCAGCTGGGGGAGTCAGGTGGCTGTGCAAAAGCTGAAGGACCTGTGTCCTGCTGGGTTTTTTTGTGTTGTTTTGGAGGATTTGGTGGGGGAGGGGTATTCATTTTCTTCCTTGGGCCAGAGACAACCAAACTGTTCGGACTCTAGGCAGCCTAAGCTTATCTGGCAGATGTGCAAGGGATGCAGGAGATACCAGTTGCAAAGCACCAGGACACATGGGCTGAATATCCTGCAGCAGGGAGCCCCATTAAAGCAGGAAGGCTGTCGAGGGGCTGCAATCCCTTGGTAAGGTGACCTTGGCCATGGCCCCCAGGCTGGGTGGGGGAACCAACATCCACAGAGCTTATTGCCAAGCAACTGAGAGAAAGAACCTGGGGTCACTCATTGGACAATCCCGCCTATGTCCAAATGCATTTCTGTTCTAATTGTTGCACCCCACCATTTGTATCCATAAATCCAAAGTAAGCTAGTTTCTAATAATCTGATCTTGTAAACATGTATCATAAAAATCAGAGTCCAACTGGCTTGTATACAGAAGAATCAAATGAGAGTTTTAGTAGTTCATAGCTCAATGGGGAGCACATAGCACAGAGGGTAGATGTGATAGACGTGGAGTTGGGGGGAAAATCCCAGTCTTTGAAGCCCTCTCTCCCATTTTCTTTCCTTTTTATTCTTACCGTCCATGACTGTTGTGTTGCCTTCAATTTCCGTGCTGCTGCAGCAACAATGCATCAGTGTGGATTGTTGGGTGTATGTATCATACAGCAGGATGTTATTCGCAGTGGCAGAACATAATAGTTCTGCATATGCGTATTCACCTCCACGGACAAGCTAAGGTGATGGCAGGAAAGAGTGTTAACTCCAACCGGGACACCCTGTAGCAGAAGAGACTGGCGCTTGGCCCACGTTCTGGGCGCTGTCCCCACAGTGTGTTTTGACTGCAACTGTCAGCATGTGCTTCTCTGCAAACGGGATTTTTCTAATGGCCACACCTGTTCTGCTTCTGTGCGCAGCAGACAGAAGTACCAAAAAATTAATGCCTCCCGAAACCAGCCCCCAGGAAATGAGTGATGGGGACCCCCCTGCCTCTGAAGGGACAATTTTGAGGCACGATTCTGCACTGGTTCTCACAGATTCCTCGTGAGATTATGCTCCAGTTACTCCAGTGGTGACTTTCTTGGTGACAACACCCTCTGTTGTCTGCCTGTTTTTCTGTCTCCTTCTCCAACTGCTGTGGGTGTTTCATGAGATTCTCTCCTGAGTAAATTACTCATCCTCTTATTATTTTCTCTTGGTCTGTCTCTGGGGGAAGCCAAACCAAGGCATGTTCAGTGACAAATTATGTCTAGGAGCCCATGTGTGTTGAAAGAGATCCCATAATCTAAAGCACTTGAGTGAAGTTACTGAAGACGAAGTGGCTAAAATACCAACTTTAAGAAGAAATCCAGGAACTAGGACTAATGGTCCCAATACACCCAAAACACACCCAGCTGCAGGGAAGGGACACTCTGTGGAATTGCCCCCGTGGAGCAGCCTTGCAGATGGCTTCCTCCTCAGGGTCTGGTCTCAGTCTAAAAATCTCCAGGATCTTTCGCAGCCCCCGCAGTTGGAAGTGGGGAAGGCAGGATACTCCCTTCCCAGCACTAAGAAGGCTCAGAGGGAGCCCATGGCTTGTACGTCCTTCCCTATCCCTCTTCGTTTCTCCTTTTTGTTCCCAAGGTACATATAGTAGTAGAAGGAATGTGTAACAAACGTCCTTTTTTTTTTTTTTTGAGACAGAGTCTCCCTCTGTTGCCCAGGCTAGAGTGCCATGGCGTCAGCCTAGCTCTCAATGACCTCAAACTCCTGGGCTCTAGCGATCCTTCTGCCTCAGCCTCCTGAGTATCTGGGACTACACGCATGCACCACCATACCTGGCTAATTTTTTCTATATATTTTTATTTGTCTGACCTTGAGAATCTCTAGCCCAAAGCTCCATCTCATACCTTCATACCTCCCTGATGTACTGTCACATAACAGGAAATCAGTAAATAGCCTCAGAGTGTCTATTTGAATTAATTAAGTGTCCTTCTGACAAGTGTGAATGCGGCTCATAATTGAGAGATGGCTCTCTTCCAGGACAGTCCTCTCCATGTCACAGATCTCAGTCAGCAACCCTTCCTTCTGCCCTCTGGTGGCTGCAATTCAGTCATCCTAACTCTGCTACTTAAAATCCTACAAAAGAGAACTCAAGGCACTTCCATCCTTCAGCTCTACCCTCTGTAATCTGCTTTCCTAGAAACATACTCACTCATCAAGCTGTACTTCATGATCCCACTTAGGTGACTTGCTCCTGAGTCATTTTTGCAGATCCCTCTGAACAGACCTACCCATCCCTAACTTCACTTAAGTGTGGCTCCAAGTGAGGAGTGCAAGATGCCAAGGATGACGCTGGGCTTCTAGCGTCAGAGTGGATTAAATAAGACAGTGACAGTGGATATGATGGCACTTCGCTGAGTCTGAAATCACGTATAAGAGTGTGGCTCACTAAGCTAAGCAGCACAATAATGGTATCATTTTAGATGCATGGAAAGAAGATTGGGATCTTAGTTGCAATGATTATGTGAGTATTTTGTGTGTAGTGTAGCCTCCAGGGCAAGTGCGGTAGCCGTCATCTTTGTTCCATGAAGCGCCATCATTATTGGTCCATGTGTACCCTTCTTTATTTATGTTTTAACAATATAATGGGCACTTGCTAACCTACACCCAGCTCAAGAACTACAAAAGTGTCAATAATTAATTCACATCTGTCTATGGACTTTTTCCTTATCCTGTCTCCCTGTCTCCCCCAAGAGGTAAATATGGTCTTGAATTTTATAGATAGTCTTTTAGGGCTTGCTTTTTTTACCCAATATTATGTTACTAAGATTTATCTAAGTGATTTTTTTGCTTTCCCTGGTGTATTATATTCCACCGCAGGGCGGCACTACAGTTTCTTGTCCATTCTCTTGTCAATGAATTTTGGGCTGTTTCCAGGTTCTTATCATTGGGTACAGTACTACTATAAACACCCTAAGATGTATCTTCTGGGGCACTTAGAAAAGTGCCTGTTGGGTCAGTGCTGAGCTGGAGGGCTGCAGGGCCATAGGAAATGTGGATGTTCGACTTTATGAGGCTGAAATTGGTTGTCCAGTGGAGGTACCAATTAACACTTGGATCAGCAACATATGAGATTCCTTTTACTCACTTTTTTTTTTTTTTTGACATTGCCAGTTGAACTTGGAAGGGTATGAAATACTCTCTCACTGTGGTCTTGATTTACTTTTCCCTGATTACTAATAAAGTTGCATATCTCTTCAGATGTGTTTTCCTGTTCTGTAAAGTACCTGTTCTTTTCTCTGTTTTTCTTTATCTTAATTTGTAGGGGATGTATATATATATTTCTTTTTTTTAGTTTATTTTTCTACTTAACTTTTAATAAATGAGAAGAAACATAGTAGTCTGTCTCATATAGAACATTTATACTACATAACAATCCATAAAGCCTCATGGTGAGGTAGGAACAGCTTTGGAAAATAACACACAGTCATAACACATACAAAAAGTTAAGTAAAATGTTGCAGCACTAAAGACATTTTATCTGCATGTGCATTTAATGAGATGATAAGTGCATTTAATTGTGCCACATCTGGTCCAAAGGACAGACAACAGCAGACACAAAAACAACACAATACGGAAGTTTCATAAAGAATCACAGAATACACTGATATACTTCATTGTGCTATTTCAAGGCAGAACCATAACATGGCAATTTGTGTCTTTTTTATATATAACCACACATTAATTGTATGTTACATTCCCTCCAGCGTCTTTTGGCCAAAGACACTGGACCATAAAATTTTTGGTTTAAAAGTTTAAATTAAATAACATACAAAAGGCTCTCGTGCCAGTGAAAATGACTACTAAATATTGCAGAACTTGTTAGTAAAACAAAATAGCATCGCCACATAATATTAGTAGAGCTACATCAAAAATAGTGCTATTACAATTCCCATTTCATAGATGGTGAAACACTGTATGACACGGTTTCAATTTAAAAAACAACAAAATCCCTCTACCTTCCCAAGAGTTTTAACACTGTTTTATGACTTAACTGAAATTCAGTATTAAAATAAATATTTTTATATTGTAGAATTACTCTCTGTATTTGTGTGAACATCTTAAGATAGCAGGTTAATGACACTTTTATCATTCAAATGTTATCTGCTTATAAACAGTAAAAATCTTCAACTCAATACCAGTTAACCTACTAAATATTTCACATTAGATTCCATAGGTCATTTCCCTCAAAACTTTCAAAAATTCATAATATGTTAACAAGACACAAACATATTAACATAGCCCTCTACCTACTGATTTTCCAAGGTGCACTTGATGGAAATTTCTCCCAGTTAAATTACATAGCTTACTTATTCAACATATTGTTTTCTAAAACATTAAAACACAGATAGCAAGGTTCTTGAGGATTTTGCTTTTTAGCTTCGAGTCCGTACTTTTATAATGCAGGTACTCTTCAGAAAAAACTGAACAATCATCCAAGCTAAATAGTGACAATGGAGAATCAAATCTCTCATCACTAAGACTGCATTTGGCTTGGGAAAAATTCTGATTAATCCAGACACGTGCAGCACCTGCTTTTCACTAAACTCACACAACAGACAAGTTTCTAAACACATATGCTACACGGATCTTGCTCAAATATAAAAGAGCCAGCAGGAGAGATGCAACTCCTAAAACTGATGCAGTGGTATAAACAGCATATTTAAATATTGGGTTTTAAGTTGTCTAATAATTGAGGGTATTTCCCTCATTTTCTTTCAGAAAGGAATAAACTATTTTGGAACCAACACTTAAATCCCAACAACATTTAAATATAAAGCATGTCTTTTTTAAAAAAAAAGATTATGCTAATATAGCTAAAATGGGTTAGAAAGTGCATTGTAAAGAAATAAATAAATTCTCCACTAAAACTCAAGAGGTGAGTCAGTGCCCACTGATTTTGCTATGACAAAGTCCTTTGAAAAAAGAAAATTTTATGGTACCACTTTGTTATATATAAGCTACTTAAAAATTATGAAACGTGAAATAACTAAAACTTAAAGACTGTTATGTTCAAAACACTTTTGAAAAAAACAAACCATAGCCCTTGTCCCATGCTTATATGCCATTTTTTAAAATCCTCATTCAGTTGATGTCTTATATTTAGATGTTAGACGTCCTTTAAAACACAGAGCGAAAATAGAGCATTTGTAAAGAAAACCCCAATGAATGTAATATATTTGACCAGTTATCTATTGTATCATTGCCGAAATGTTTACGTAACATTGTTTTCAGATCTTAATAAAAAGTTGTATAAAGTGTTAAATCAGGAATGTACATGATAAGTACAATTCACAGGTTTTTCTCGTCTACCCAGATAATGAGATCCCCCAAATGATGTTTAAAAAAAAAAAAACCCAAACCTTTTTGCAAAATTGAAGATAACTATCAGTTTAGGAATTGAATTATACAGTAGCAGATAAGAGTATTAAAAGATCAAGAGATATTGCAGAACTGGCAGGTTATGGTTTGGCCCATTATGGTAAATGTGAACTTACAACTATATTCCTAAAATTACCACATGCTCATTGGAAAAATCAGCTGTTTTAAATAGGCCCATTGCCAGCAACAGGCTTATACTAGGGAAAAAAAAAACAAACCACAAACATCATCCCTTTAAAAAGTAACTGTCAAATTCCAACACTTTCATCTCCTGACCCATTAAACAACAAATTATTTCAAATCCCAAAAAGTAGCCAATCCCAAAAGTAGTCAGCTATAAGAGTTACTGAAGTAGTCAGAATACCTTGTTTGTAGAAAAATAGAGGTATACATAACTGATGCTAATATCCATCCCTTTGAGGACAAAAGTCTACATTCCCATCACAAAGCATAACCCCTCTGTCGAGAAAAATATAACTTAAATATCCTTAAATAATATTTGTGTTGGATTTGAAATCTATAGCAATAATGAAATAGCCAATAACAATTTCCTGCATAGATAGGTGGCATTCTTCAAAATAAGCCACTATTGGAAGATCCAAGCAATGTCAAGACAGGATGATTATAAAATGCTTTAATTATTAATTTCTTTTTCTAAGAATTTAATATCCAAATTGCATTAATTTCCTGATTTTTTTCTTTCAAGGTACTGGCTCTTGGCAGAGCACAAGCATTGTTGGTTGTGCTTGGAAAACTTTTTTTAAATCCATTCATGATTGGTCACCATGAAATGACTTTAACTTCAAAAGGTTTTTTTTTTTAAGCATCCACAATTTAAAAGATTACATTAATAGTTTGCATTTAGCATGTAATTATTAGATGCTAAGTTAACATCCTTAAAAATATTTATATATTTTGTGACTAAACTTTCAGCTCAATGTTTCTATACCAATCTTTCAAAGAAAGTAATGCTGGTGAACATGTCCATGTTTTAGACTAACTTTGGTAGGATAAAATGAGTCAAAATTCTCAAAATAATTTAGAAATGTGGTCTGAATATTAATATACAATAATCTAAGTATTTAGTTTGGTAAACTTCCATCCCTGCTCTTACTTCCCATATGCCCTATTGTGTGTAAACTATGGTTCAATTTGTTAATTATCTCACTGTTCATTAGACTAATACTCAGCAATATAGAATACAGAATAGTAACTCATTTCCCACTAATAGACATGAGTCGCTCTTAAAATATGCTCCCATTATGCTATGGAATGATCTCAAAGGGCACGTAAATATTACCTAAAATGTTAAAGGAAATAAATTGTTGATGATTTTAGAGTTCTGGCAATTATTAATATAATTGTAATAAAGTATAACATTGGGGGAAAGGAAAAGCAGAGAAATTCCAGTGACCATTTTAATTTATTTATCTCCCTAATTTTTATCATGGGGAAAACTGGAAATCAAATGTCATTATGTTATATAAGGTTCATACTTACTTTAAACAAAAATGTAACATAGTGTTAAAACTGGCTTTCCAAAACTGTTACAGCATAGCTGTACTCTGTACTAAGCAAATCACTTTGCACTGTACAAGAACATACTTTTAGAAACGTATCGGGATATTTCTTAAGTCTTGATCCTGCACTTCAGTCATTTGTAAAGCTCACCAAACTCCAAAATATTGATTTTTTGCTTGATGAAATTTTGTCCAAACAAACTTTTCTATGAATCCATTCTAAGCACTCTCTGGGCCTCCCCCTACCCCTGGCTCCTGCTTCCCTATCAACCACAACTCACACTTGCTGTTTACATATAAATATTTCAAGTGGGAGGGATTCTTCATATTATGATTTGCAGTTATTAAAACAAAAGAGATACTTTTCAGTAATTATTTCTGTGGTCAGTGGCCTGTTTCCTGCCCGTTCATTTCATTAGTAAATTGCCCTTAGCCCATCACTTAATGGCAAAAGAGTAGCTGTTACATCGATTATTAATTCTCTTGCAAGATATCAAAAAAGCTAGGAAACTTCCTATGTTTTGTAAAGAAAAAAGTAATTTATTTTGCAATGATTTCCCTTAAATTCTTTTTTTAACTGACTAATAGTAACACATTACTCAGCAAAAAAGATACAAAACTAAACAAAAATGAAGTACATGATTACCAAAAAATGAGGCATTTCCAATTATGACAGCTCAACACAAACTAAAAAGTTAAGACTTTCTATGTCTCCCCTGCCCTCCACCCCCAGCTCCCAGCAACAATCTCCCAGAAGAATGTTCGACTATTTGTCCTTATGCTGTTACCTGGATTTTTGGACACAAGGAACTTGGCAGGAGTGGAAATGCAATCAATCGGAAAAATATAATAATTCAGTGTTCCCAAATTACCGTTAATTCTAATCCAGTTGCAAAAACTCCAAAACCTGAATTTCTGTCCATCTATTCAGCCTTCTATCTAACAAAATATTATTTAACACCTATTAAATACCAGTAACATGCTAACATTCAAAACAGAAATGGGAGTCTACAAGCTGGTTTTCCAATTCTCATTCATGGTGTACGCAGATCATTTAACAGACACCCATATACAGCTGCTATGTGCCATCAGCAAGGGCATTAATTTAATTTAATTTATTTACTTAATGTGATAAAAATAAGGCATGAAATTATAAACCAGACTCATTTTGAGAGGAAACCCCCAAAGCAAGTTGGCACTCCCCAACAATCCTAAATATGGATGCAATTCAGTGGATGGTGCAGAAGCAAAGCTGTTGGGATGAGTTGACCATATTTTCAGACAATAGTAATCCAGTTCAAGAGAACAGAGAAGTAGCAGCATAGAAAACCTTAGAAAAATTTTGCCAAGTGCTTGCCCCATTTTTACCAGTCACAGATATGAGTCAGACATAGTCCCTGTGGTTATGGAACTTGCATGATACTGCAGAAAGTGATTACACATCAGGGATAAGTACTTACATACACTTCACAAGGACTGATTAACTTTGTCATGGGTGGGGTTGTAGTGTACCAAGCCTCAGAAGGCATTTCAGTGAGAGAAGCATTTGTTTTGGACCATGAGGAATGAGAAAAATGTGATTAAACTGTAAGTGTGATTAAAAAAGAAATCAATGTTCTCAACACTGAAAGTCAATTGAGTTACTTAAGCTTCCCCTCAACATATATGGCCACTGACTCTCTGGGAGTCTGGCTATGGCATTTGGGCCTTGTGCAGACACCAAGAAAGAGAGAGAGAGTGAATGTAAGAAGGAGAGGGAAGCAGGGCAGTAGAAAAGCATACTGTGTTTCTAACCAGGTGTGTGGGGAGTCGGGTCAGAGCATGGTGGAACTCAAGGTTGGAAGTGTAAGCAGGACCACGTAAACTACTTCAGTAAATGTGCGTGTCACCACACCAAACTCAGGGCTCTAGAAACAGAAGAATGAACAAATCAAAGCTCCTGAGGTTATTTAGCTTCCTAGTGGAGGTCCTCATAAAAGGCCTTCGATACTGAGCCAAAGCAACGTGCTTGAGAAGCTCCGGGGGCCATTCTTGGTTTTGAAGAACATCCTCACTCTGCCTTTGCCCCTCACCTGATTACCTTCCTATGGCTCTGCTTTTAGCTTCAAAGTCACTCCCTCCAGGTGGGCTTTCCTATTTGCCCAGAAAAGTGAGACTTTCCTGCTCTACTCTAACATGGCCTCTCTACTCTCCCCCCATCATGCACAGCCAGGGAGAAACACAAATTTCTCACGTGTGTCTCCAACATTAGAATGGTAAGTGTCAGGGTGGTGGAGACAATTTTTTTCTTCTGCTTAGGAAGTATGTCATGCACAGTTGGTGCTCAATATTCATTGAATGTGTGATTATAGAAGGGACCTTTGCTGTCTGAAGTCCTTGTCAACTGTAGGAGGATCTTAGGAGAGTTGGACAGAATAAAAAATATGTGGGAACTTCATGGGTTTTGCCCTCCTGTTTTTTTCCCCCTCAGTATCCTTGGTGTTATTGTATACAAAGCTAACTGTTATTAGAACTCCTCAGATTTAGTTTGTAACTTAAAACCACAATATTCTTGTTTTCCTCTTTTTACACCTAACCAGGGCCAAAACAGCCTGGCTAAAATTGATAAGTCAATTTTCAATTCCACCCTGAAAAGAGTAAATGAATGTTCTAGTGGTTTTTTGAAATCGTAATTTGCACTTTAAGATGTAAAGCACCAACCAGAGGTGTATGTGGTTCTTAGAAGATGGATTTGAAGCAAATAGACAAAATCTTTGTCTTAAAACATTTTCAAGCTTGGCTAAGTTAAAATCTGGGTTATTTGATTGAGGTTGTATATGTTTTGCCTTGAAAAAAAGATATGTACTAAATTATTGCATCAGAGATTTCTACTTTTTCTTGTTATACACTTTGCCTGGGCATTGAAAAACTCTTGTGCACCTTGCAATTTCAATATATTATACACATAAGCATTCTAAAGGACATTATAGATGCAGTGCAATAACACATCAAAGATTGAAGCTTTGCACCAAAGTCTGTTTTAAGGCTAATGTCACAAATAAGGCAATAGTGATAAAACAGTAGCAGAGAAGTACTTAGTGTTGCTGGATAAAAAGCTCTTACTAAAATCCAGGACTTGCTACTTGGGGATAGGAGAGTCACAGACCATTCATTCATTCCTTTATACCTTGACCCAAGTGTTACTAAGAGCTCTCAGTGTGCTAGTAGCTTGGCTATAAACAAGTGGGACTAAGGTAGGGAAAATAGCCTTTATCCTTGAACACTTTCTGGTTGTCAGATGCAGATTTAGACAGTTGGGACAGCCACATTACAGTGTAGGTAACATGTTTTCATGGAGCTTAAATTCTACTTGGGGAGTTGCATCATTAAAAAAAAATTAGACGTAGTCACTTCTCTTAATTTGAGTAGTTACGTTGTATAAAGTTGAATTAGTGAATACAGAATACTGAACCATTGCTCCTGGAGCACATACAGGGTTAGGTATCTACAAGCCTCTAGTCACAGTATAATCTTATTTTATATATGTGTTTGTTTAAAAACACTTTATTTCGGCTGGGCGCGATGGCTCACGCCTGTAATCCTAGCACTCTGGGAGGCCGAGGCAGACGGATTATTTGAGCTCAGGAGTTCGAAACCAGCCTGAGCAAGAGCGAGACCCCGTCTCTACTAAAAATAGAAAGAAATTAATCGGACAACTAAAAATATATAGAAAAAATTAGCTGGGCATGGTGGCACATGCTTGTAGTCCCAGCTACTCGGGAGGCTGAGGCAGAAGGATCGCTTGAGCCCAGGAGTGTGAGGTTGCTGTGAACTAGGCTGATGCCACGGCACTCTAGCCTGGGCAAAAGAGTGAGACTTTGTCTCAAAAAAGAAAACAAAACAAAGCAAAAAACACTTTATTTCGTTTTATTTCGTATATATTGTTGATCACTAACATTGAACTGAGAGCCAACTCGTGCCTGAAGGAAGCTTCTCTAACACATGTACTTTCTCCATGAGGCACATCACAGCTTCTTGTGCTTATGAGCACCACACAGCACATCAGCGTGTGTACGTGTGCACACACCAGTGTGTCTGTGTGACGTCTCAGGAGTTGATTTATCAAAGGAACACCACTAACGATTGAGAAAACATAGACGTGGAAGGAAGAACCAGGGAAAGAATTACAGGTCAGACTCCAAGTGTCACACAGAGAGAGTTACTGCTCCATAAAACCCAGGCCAGGTACACAGAGGAGAGGAGAAGAGGCTGCGGGGACAGGGAAACCATCTGACTATAGGTTGCCTGTGCTCTGGAATGTTCTTCCCCCAGATATTCCCGAAGATGGTGGCTTCTCTTTCTTCAGGTTTAAATTTGAATGTCACCTCCTCGTGGAGGCCTTCCTTGATCCCCTCTATAAAATAGCACTGGCCTAATGCTATTGCTCCTTACATTACAGCTTTTTATTATATTTTTCATCACGTATCACTAACACTCTCTAAAGTGTTCTAATTTATTTATATTTCAATGTATTTTCTTGTCTCCCTTCTGTAATGTAAACTTTCCATGTCTTTTTTTTTCAGCATACTATGGGGGCACAAATGTTTAGGTTACATATATTGCCTTTGCCCTGCCGAAGACAGCTTCAAGCATGTCCATCCCCCAGACGGTGTGTACCGCATCTACTTTCCTATCTTGATCATCATTGTGTCTGCAGGATTTATAATGGTGTCTAATATGCAACACAGAAGTAACTAAATGGGTAAAAGGTGATGCATCCTTGGTTTGGCGTGACATCCTGATGACAAGGAAAGAGGCCCCAACTCACGTCTCTGTCTGATATTCCTTAAAACTTCTGCCTTTGACTCTAGGCTTTGGCCTGAGATTTTCTCCTCTTGTCTGAGGTAGATGCAAAGTTGTGAGGAAGCTGATAGCCCTGCCCTAGTCTGCTTTCTCGAGTAGGAACAGCCTCTGCCCCCCTAGCTGTTGGACACTTCTTGTAGTTACTCAGCCAGGGAAACAGAGAACATGTTTGTTCATCACAGTGAATGATCAGGAGTAACCACTACTATTTGCTGAGGGAAGTAGCAAAGCGACTGTGTTCTGATAAAGTATTTAATATAAATGGAACAGACCCCTAATGAGTCCATGGCTGAGGTGGGAGAGTGGCTTCTATTGGGGAAATGGAAGAGTGCTCTGGAAATTGATTATGGGTGCCGATTTTTCAAACATGATGACTCGGGGGAAGAAACTGAAGGCATCTGTGTCTCAGGCCTCACTAACTCAAATATGTCTTTGTTCCCTTTGTTGTTTTTCCACTAATAGGGAAACATAACAGAGTCATTCAGTTTAGCAAGCTTGGTTCTCCAGCTCTGGGCACCTGTGGGCAACCAGAGCAACACAGCCTGTGCCCAACCATGTTAGGCTCACGAAGGCTCCGTATTCTTCATCTCTGGTATTCTCTGTAGACCAGCTTTCTGTCCTCATGGCTTCTCATGCTCATTGTCTGTCTGTTGCTTTGAAGTGAGCTTAAAGTCCAGGTAGGATACAGTGTGTTGATAATTAACCCTTTAATAAATGTATTGGGTTCAAGTAGTTTAAGATTATTTAATAGGGATATCTATCAAATTCTTAATTTTAAATTGATAGTTTATAATCTTCCCTTAAACATGTGGCGTTTGCTGAGACAATGTCTCATGGACTGTCCATGTTGCCCCTTGCTCTTTGTACTTAGGGCCAGACTACTTGGGACATAACCTGAAGGATCCTACCGGGAGTCTGGAATTGTCATCACTAGAATTCAGCAGAGGTCTTGTGCAAATGAGCTGTTAGCTAGACTGAAGGCATTGAGACTGGAGAGACTGGATGGAGGAAGCAGAGGGGTTTCCTTCTTTCAGGAGGAATAAAAAGATGCTGAAGATGTGAGACCATGGACTGGGTGTGAAATGACGCCACAGAATTGCTGTTACATTGGTTAGACGTGATAGTGGTGTTACGGCTATGTTGGGGAAGCGCTGTATTGTGTGATAAGCTTAAACAATGTGGAGTAGAGTATCATGGTGTCTATAGTTTAAAATGGTTCAAGATAAAAACACATAAGACATAGTGAAGCAAATATGGCAAAACGTTCACAGCTGTTAAATCTTGGTGGTGGATTATATACTACTCTTTCTACTTTTCTGAATGTTTGAAAAGTCTCATGATAAAAAGTTTTGGAATACCCTTTCTCCAAAGCAAAATTTATGCTTCACAAGTTTTCTGGGAGCTGCTCTCACCTTTCTCTCACAACATTTGCCACCAAGAAGGAACACTGTCAAGGCAGTCTCTTCTGCACATCTCAGAGAAAAGATGAAAACAAGGCATGATAGTTTTTGTGGCTCGATGAAGAACCTTGATGATCCTAATTCAAGAGTGATCATCAATATAGCCACCACAGTGAAGGCAGAGCAGTGGGCCAAGATGGAAAGATAGAAACACAAGGATTGCCACCATTCAGCTGTGCAACTCTGGGCAAGTTACTTTATCTCTTCTTGCCTCAGTTTTCTCATCTGAAACATGGACATAGTATTAAGTTGGTCCAAAAGTCATTGCAGCTTTGGATGATGAATATTAAATCATTATAACTAGGCTCAAACACATCTTTATTAATCAAAACAGGGACCATTACAATCAACACATTTTTGCCAACGAGAAATAACTTTGTTTATTCCTGTAGCATAAAAATCCATGCTTCTGGATTTGACGAGCTCTTGGAAAGCATTTTCTGCATCCTGCTAGTTGTGGAAGCCTTTTCTCTGTAAAAAGTTGTCCAGATGCTTGAAGAAGTGGTAGTCAGTTGGCAAGAAGTCAGGTAAATATGGCTGATGAGGCAAAACTCTGTAGCCCAATTTGTTCAACTTTTGAAGTGTTACTTGTGTGATGTGTGGTTGGGCGTTGTCATGGACAAGAATTGGGCCCTATTTTCAACTCCCCAGATTCTGGTGCATCTACTCCTTCCAGCACCTTGGAATGACTTAGCAGCAGTCATCATTTATATTACTGTAATCAACTGGAACTATTCTACGAATAAGCCAGATGATAAAGCTTGCTTGGTTTGAGACAAATGACTATATATTTGGAGATAAAAGACTCAGAACAAAATGCTTACTTTTTCTACAGTTTACATCAAACTATAGTAGATGGACTCCTAAGCAGTCAGCCTGGACTCACAGGCCTAGAGTGGCCAGACTATGAATACAATGACTATAGCTGCCTTCCACCCATATCAGACAGCTGTATTAAGAAGATCCACTCACTGTTAGTTATGAAGACAGCCAGAAGCCTGTTCTAAGAAACTATTCAGCTATTGAAGGATAGACACTTTCAAAAATGGAATTTCAAGAAAGTGTAGAATGAACAATCCTGTTCAAGGG
>NW_012154641.1:629123-630222 GCF_000956105.1 Propithecus coquereli
AACTAATTTATCTAAGGTAAGCGAGACAGTGCAGGGACCGAATGAAGCCCCAGCGGCGTTTTTGGAGCGTCTCTTTGAGGCTTACCGCCTCTATACCCCTATAGATCCTGAAGCACCTGAAAACAGGCGGGCTATTAATATTGCCTTTGCCACTCAGTCGGCCCCTGATATTAGAAGGAAGCTGCAGAAGTTAGAGGAATTTGAAGGGAAGCTGCTGTCAGAATTGGTAGAAATTGCTCAGAAGATTTATAACAATCGAGAAGATTCCAATACAGTGCAGTCTAAAAGGATGGCCAAGATTCTGGTGGCTGCTATGGGGGGGCCTCAGAAATTATAAGAAGGGACAGGCTGCGACAACAGAAATACAAGAAATCCTAGGAAAGGCCGAAGTGATCTGGGGTCGGATCAATGTGCCTATTGTAAAGGATATGGACATTGGAAGAAAGATTGCCCACACAGGCCGCAGATGCGAGGGGAGACGCAGCCAACCCCAGTCCTCGTGGAGGAAACTGAATGACGGGGCCGGGGCTCCATTCTAATGAGCCCCCAGGAGCCCAAGGTAACTTTAAATGTTGGGGGCACCCCAGTACAGTTTCTGGTTGATACTGGGGCCACACACTCTGTTTTGCAAAAAGCCATAGGGCCTGTGTCGAATGTGAAGATCCCCATACAAGGAGCTACAGGTAAGACTAAATCTTACCCATGGACTAAAACTCGAATAACAAATTTGGGAGTGGGGACTATCACCCACTCCTTTTTAGTAATACCTGAGTGCCCATATCGTCTCCTGGGAAGAGACCTCCTTCAAAAATTGAGGGCCACTATAACTTTTCAGGGAGATGTGACTGAACTCTCATTTGGTCAAGGCCCCTCTGTCATGCTCCTTACCTGTCCCCTATCAGAAGAGTATTTGTTAATGGAAGAAACCCCCTCAAGTCACGGCCCGAATGGGTATTTGCAGGAACTTCAACATAAAATCCCAGGTGTGTGGGCTGAGACTAATTTACCTGGTCTGGCCTCCCATCGACCTCCCATCATTGTTCAACTGACCAGCACTGCTACGCCGGTTCGTGTTCGACAGTACCCTATCAGTTTGAAA
>NW_012154641.1:630272-632118 GCF_000956105.1 Propithecus coquereli
AAAAAAAAAAAGAATTGGGCCCTTTCTGGTGACCAATGCCGGCTGTAAGCGATGCAGTTTTCGGTGCGTCTCATCGATGTGATGAGCATAATTTTCAGATGTCATTGTTTTGCTGTGATTCAGAAAGCTGTAGTGGATCGGACTGGCAACAGAAAACCAAACAGTGACCATGACCACTTTTGGTGCAAGTTTGGCTTTGGGAAGTGCTTTGGAGCGGCTTCTTGGTCCAGCAACTGAGCTGGTGGTCGCTGGTTGTTGTTAAAATCCGCCTTTCATCATACATAACAATCTGATAGAGAAATGGTTCATTGTTGCCTACAATAAGAGAAGATGACACTTCAAAACAACGATTATTTTGATTTTCAGTCAGCTAATAAGGCACCCACTTATCGAGCTTTTTCACTTCTCCAATTTACTCCAAATGCCGAATGACCATAGAATGGTTGATCTTGAGTTCTTTGGCAACTTCTTGTTTAGTTGTAAGAGGATCAGCTTCAGTGACTGCTCTCAATTGGTCATTGTTAACTTCTGATGGCTGCCCACTGGGCTCCTCATCTTCAAGGCTCTGATCTCCTTTGCAAAACTTGAACCACCACTGCACTGTACGTTCATTAGCAGTTCCTGGGCCAAATGCATTGTTGATGTTGCAAGTTGTCTCCACCGCTTTATGACCCATTTTGAACTCCAATAAGAAAGTCAGTTGAATTTGCTTCTTGTCTAACATCATTTCCAGAGTCTGAAATAAATACAAAATAAACAGCAAATAATAAGTCATTAGCAAAAAAATAAAGTGAGAAATGCACATTAAAATGATGTATAATATAACCACATTGATTTAAGAATGTATTCCAATATCAAACAGCAAATGTCAACAGTGCTAAAACCTCAATTACTTTTGCACCAACCTAATAGTAATGATCCTGATTTCTACCCTCATGGATTAGCTTTGCCTGCTGAACTCTGTAAGTGGAACAACACAACACGTACCTTCTTGTATCTTTTCTGTGTGACTCACCTGTGTTGGTACATGCAGCTGTGGTTTGGTCTGTTTCATTGCTGTGCAGTGTTCCATTCCTTGCAAATGTTACCACTCATGTTTCCATTCCTTTGGTGTTTACAAAGGGTCATTTTGTGGGCATGTGCACTTTCTTAAACAATAAACAGACTTTATTTCTTTAGAGCAGCTACAGGTGCACAGCAAAATTGAGCCGTGTCAAAGTGCAGAGTTCCCGCATCCGCCCCCCCAACCCACGCAAACACACAGCCTCCTCCACTGCCCACATCCCCCCCAGAGAGGCGCATTGTTACACTTGGTGAACCTACACTGACTCATCATTGTCAGCCACTCTGACTCCTTTAGCATTAGGGAATGCTCTGTCATGAATCCCTGGTCGCTGTTCTTGCTCTGCACTCTGCTATGATCCTGCTTTCTTTGGTTAGTGTTAGCATCATGTATTTTCTCCATCCATTTACTTTTCATGTAATGTGTCTTTGTATTTAAAGTGGGTTCCTGGTAGACAACCTGCAGTCAAGTCTTGTTTTTTGATGCACTCTAACAATCTTTATCCTATATTTTAACCATTGACATTTAAAGTAACTACTGATACAGTTGTGAGGGAATGGCCTGGAAAGAAAAAAAAAACAAGATTTTCTGTCTTTTTAAAACTTGTCCCAATCTTTTTGGAACTGCAGCCTGGCCTGCATCCTTGGGGCAGGTTAAGTCTTTTGTTAAAACTCCCAGGTGGTGCCAGCCCCCAGGTGGGCAGCTGGGGACTTCAGAGCTTTGTCTTTGCAGACATGGGACAATTAGAATAGTTAACCCAGGAGTTGCCTGAAGCTAAGAACC
>NW_012154641.1:643769-645829 GCF_000956105.1 Propithecus coquereli
GTTCATCGTTAAAACCACTCAATTATTGGCTCAAGTATTAAAGATAAAATGGAAATTGCATTGTATTTATAGGCCTCAAAGCTCAGGGCAGGTAGAAAGAATGAATAGAACCTTAAAAGAGACACTGAGTAAACTAAGAGCAGAGATGGGCGAGGACTGGGTGAGTCTCCTTCCTTTTGCTCTACTAAGAGCTAGGTGTACCCCTT
Source organism: Propithecus coquereli (assembly GCF_000956105.1). Classification (NCBI taxonomy): domain Eukaryota; kingdom Metazoa; phylum Chordata; class Mammalia; order Primates; family Indriidae; genus Propithecus; species Propithecus coquereli. Next base: position 643,976 of record NW_012154641.1, read on the forward strand.
ATATAAAAGGCATAACTCCATATGAAATCATGTTTGGCCATCCGCCCCCACTGGTTCCTAAAGTGGGGGAGGACAAACTAGCGGAGTTAAGTGACTATTTCCTTCTCAAGTCCTTACAGGCTTTGCAGCTGAGCACCCAGAAAACTCAAGACCTGGTCAGGGCTGCGCACCCAGGCCCTGCTAACCCTTCTTCTGATAAAGTTCCATTCCAGATACAGCCTGGAGACCTCGTCTGGGTAAAGAAGCTTCAACCTGCTGCTTTGGAGCCCAAGTGGACCGGACCTTTGCCAGTAATCCTCACCACCCCGACGGCTGTGAAAGTAGCGGGGAAGCACCATTGGATCCATTACACCCAGATCAAGAAGGCGACTCCAGACCAAATCCCAGGAGAACAATGGATGGCTCAACCCACCGAAAATCCGTTAAAGATAAGGTTATTAAAACATTCCTCTGGGGCATCCTAGTCGGTGTAGTGGGAGCGAGTCCCCACCAACCTATAAATTATACTTGGGTGCTCACTCGAACGGTAGATGGCACTGTAGTGACTCAGAATTCTACAATATTCTCACGTCTTCTTCATTTTGATTTATGCCAACTCTTGGGGGAAAATTACAATAAACCTGTGGTAGGAAAGTCACCCTACCAGGGAATCCCCGAGTGGGCTTGCCTAGAACCAGCTTATGGATGTGGATCTGTTAATATGGAAAAGGGCCTACAGGACATTCAGTATTATAGTTGCCCTGCCACTGGCCCTCTGTACTGTCAGAAACAGGGACATTACCATTGTGCTAAATGGAACTGTGTGACTGTGGCTACTTGGATAAACAATGACCCTGATATTCTACTGAGAAAGGGAACCCCTGCTTGTGCTTCCCTAGGAACTTGCAATCCTGTGGCTATAAGTATTAAGCAATGGAAAAACCAAGCTTGAGCGTCAGGAAAAACTTGGGGATTCCATCTATATGTGACAACTGGAGGATCCAATGACCCGGGGGTCTCCCTCACAATACAGCGGTTCACCCCTTTTCGACAGTTCAACCCCATAGGGCCAAACCGGGAAATTTCTTTAGGGCCCGAACTGCCGACTCCATCACGTCTCCCTATGACGATAACTGTCCCTATACAGAATCTGTTGCCGGGTCCTCGCCAGAAGCCTGTGCTTAATTTACTAAATTCTGTATACAAGTTTATTAATCAAACAAAACCTAATATGACCAGAGATTGTTGGCTTTGTTTAAACCCAGAGCCCCCTTATTATGTCGGTACTGGGGCCACCCGACCCCTCGGTCATGAAGAAAATTACATTAAAAATTTGACTACTGAGGATGCATATAAGCAACGTCTATGTAAGTGGGGCCAAAAGCCTAAGCTGACCTTAGAGGACTTACAAGGGCAGGGGACATGTGTTCATCCACTAGGTTTTACCTTATCCCGGTCCCCATATGCAGACTCCTGCAATATTACTATTCAGTTAAATAATTTTACAGATTTTGAATCGGACAAACTTTTGGTGGCTCTGAATGGCACATGGTTTGCGTGTACCACTGGCATTACACCTTGTGTAAGGCCCTCTATAATTATACAGAAACAAGATTTATGTATCCTATCTCATATTGTTCCCCAGGTTTATTTTTATTCAGGTGAAGGAGGGAGAGAGCATCTACAAGCCTCCACTACCTGGCGGATGAGAAGAGCCGTCCCGATTTTAGTACCCCTACTAATAGGACTAGGTATAGCAGGCTCTGCTGCTGTGGGTACTACAGCCTTAATCACCGAGAATCAGAATTTTAAAATATTAAGCCACCAAGTGGACCTAGACTTAAGTGACTTGGAAAAATCTATTAATTACTTGGA
>NW_012154641.1:649341-649851 GCF_000956105.1 Propithecus coquereli
ACAGCTGCAGCTTTCAGCTCATGATGGATCAACACATGGAGGGGGGAGGAGGGAGAAGAGGAGCCTGAGGAGGAGGAAGAGGAAGAGGAGGAGGAGGAGCGGGAAGAAGGGGGGAGGAGGAGGTGGCAGGGGCTCTGGCTGGGAGCCTGCGGCTTCCCTCCCGGCGGGGGCACCACGCCCAGCGTCCCCCAGGCGGCTCCAAGGCTCCTGCCCACTGAGTTCCACGGTGTTCTAGCTCAGGTTCCTTGAACAGAAACCCTGACGTGGAGATCTGCAAGCAGGGCGTGTCCCGGGCAGGGCTCTGGCCAGACACACCTGCCAGGAGGCGAGGAAGGCAGCCCTGGGCATGGAGGGAAGTCGGCCTGTGATGCTGCAGCAACAGCTGGTCCCACTAGAAAGCGAGAAAGCCGGAGCATGCGCCGGGGAGGCCCAGAGATGGCCTTTGGAACCGGCTCCCTCCAGCCGGGCAGGGGCACAACCTTGCTGGGGCGGCAGTGCCTGGGGGAGCTC
>NW_012154641.1:649901-650924 GCF_000956105.1 Propithecus coquereli
CCTTTGGCCCACAGTCCTCAGCAATCCTTTCTGTGACCCCGGCTCCCCACAGCAGGAATGGCTTAGGGCAAATCCCAGACATCAGTCTGCTTCACCCACACACTCTTCCCTGTGTGTCCCTAATCGCTGAGGACCTTTAGAAACACAACCATGGTGCCATCACCACCCCGAGCAAAGCGAACAGTTGCTGGATTCCATATCGCACCTCGTCTGATTTGGATTTCTCCGATCGTTTGAAAAATATTTTCCAGTCTGGTTGTGGGAGGGGAAGTGCAGGGGGCTGTGGCCACGGGAGGGGCAGGTTCGCGCTTTCGCTTTCCGTTAGAGCCACCACCGCTGGAGGCTGGGTTGGCCTCGTGCTGGTGTGGCAGTTGGCTGTGTGGCCACTTCCCCCTCCGCGTGTGAGCTCCCAGGGAGCAGGGGACTTGCCTCCTTCCGCCACCTGGCCACCAGCCTCCGGGCCTGGCCCAGGGCAGGGATTAAATTAACATGGGTGGAAAGACAAATGAGTGAATGAATGAATGAGTGCATGAATGCCAAGGCCAGTCCGTGGTGCCCCAGGACTGGGATGGACACGTGGGTTGGACGTCTCTGCGGCCCTCCAGCCAGTTTCCCCACCCCTCGTGCTGTAATTGGGGTCACCTTTCTGCCTCACTCCAGGCCATGGTCCCTAGTCCCCACCTAACCTGGACTCCAGGGCAGACCCCCAGGGGCAGCCCCTGCCCCTGAACGGGCCCAACAGCCTCCAGGGGTGGGAGCTTGGCAGTGGAGGCCACCAGAGTGTGTCTGGAAAGAGAGGCAGGGGCAGAGGCGGCACCATCCCTCCTCTGAAATGGGCTTGCTGCTCTAGAAGCCCACGATGGCAGGGCCGTGTCAGCCCTGGTTTCCAGGGGAGCACAGCTGCAGCCGGGCCCAGGGCCCCGCCCTCCAGCCTCTGGGCACCCTTCACGTTTGAGAGCGTGTGCGTGTGTGAGCACGGGAGGGGTGTGGGTGGCAGCGTGTGGGGAAGGGCCGTGCGGGCAC
>NW_012154641.1:655726-659782 GCF_000956105.1 Propithecus coquereli
CTTCAGGGGTGTGCCCGTCAATTGTTAACCTGTTGGTAGCTTAAAATCAGCCATGGTGGGAGCATTTAATTTATCCCACAGAAGTTGGGAAAACACTACAAAACAGGGCTTTTGTTTTTTCTGAGAGCTGGTTTTGCCAGTAGCTGGGAGCGAGTCCTCCCTGAAGGGCGATTGGGTGCCATGTCTCCACGTCCACCACGAAGAGCTACTGCCCTAGGGGAGATGCTGGCATATAGGCAAGTCATCACAGTGCCGAGGGGACGAGGACGCTAATGGCCCAGGACAGCTATGGAAACCACGAGGAGTCACTGTCTACCCCAGCAATCAGGGAAGGCTTTGTGGAGGAGGTGCCTTTTTTCTGACATGATAGAATATTCAAAAGGTGCAAAAGACAATCCCGTGAAATGTAAGGCTCCTGTCCATCCACCTTGTCCCCTGGCACCAGGTGCCCTTTTTAGAGGCAGCCGTCCTTTCCAATTTCTCATGTATTATTTCAGAGACATTCTGTGCTCTACAAGGATACTCGTACACCTCTTTTATTTCTCACACAAACAAGCTCACCCTCTGCATACTTTCCTGCACCTTGCTTCGTTCTCTTAACCATGCACTTGCAGATTGGCCCTGGTTAGTGAGCACAGAGCCAGCTCATTCTCTTTTGCAGCTGTAGGACATTCCAGCTTAATTTATGTAACCAGTCCCCACCGGTACATCTTTGCATTCTTTTGGCCTTTGGATATTTCAGATAATGCCTCTGTAGATTGTTGTTTTGCACAGGCACCAGCGTCCCCACAGGGTACGCATTCAGTAGTGGAATTGTTGGGTCATTCATTATGCAATGGTGGCAACGATGCGCCTTCCAGACAAGGAAGGGCGGGTGCAGGGCTGAGAGGCATCGGAGGGGCAAGAGGGCTCCAGAGGGGGCGGCTGCTGTGGAAAGAGTCTGGGCCTGGAAGTCAAGAGGATGGGCTTGTGCTGCACCCTGCCACAGAGGAGCCACGGGATTCCGCTGCGGTCATGGCTAGGTGCAACGGGCACACTCAGACTGGGAAGTTAAGCAACGTTCAAGAAGAGACTGCTGTCCAGTGAGGAGTGGATAAAATGCGGTGTGTCCACACCGTGGGGTATTATTCAGCCATGAAAAGGAAGGGCATTCTGATACCTGCTACATTGTGGATGAACCTCGAGAACTTCATGCTGAATGAAGGAAGCTCGAAGGCCACATATTATGTGATTCTATTTATAGGAATGTCTAGAACAGCGAATCTATAAAGATAGAAAGTGGATCAGTGGCTGCCCAGGACTGGAAAGAGGGGAAATGGGGAGTGACTGCCAATGGGTATGGGGTTACTTTTGGGGTGGTAAAAATGTTCTAAAGCTAGACTGTAGTGACGGTTGCACAGCTCTGTGAATATACTAAAAACCATTGATTTGTAGACTTTAGATAGGTGAATTGTGTGGTACGTGAATTGTACCACAAAAAGCATTCACTAATAAAACAGGACAAAGTTAAAGGAGCCCAAAGGGACGGTGCAGCACCCTGGGGCGGCCACACTGGGAGCCCTTACTCCTCGGTGAGGAGGCTGAGCTGCTGGAATCCAGGAGGCCTGAACAGAGGCTGTCCCAGCAGGAGCTGTGACCTTTGGTAGGAAAACGCAGCCATCCTGAGGGGCCCAGCAGGGAGCAAGGAGGGAGCAATAACTTCCAGAACTTTTCCCCTGCCCTCTGATTTCCTGCCGGTTCCGTCCACTGGCCAGACCCATCTGGAAGGGCCTGCTAAGGCCAAATACCAGATTCACAGATCTATTTTCTCATTTATTTTCCTTTTGCATTGTGAAATCTCAGCATCGCAGGACGGTAGAACGGCAAAGCCCAGCAGTCTCGTGTGGCTGGTCTTTAACCTGGACCCAGCAGCACAGCCGCTGACGTAACATGTTGACGTCCTCCCACACCAGCTGCTCCCAGCCCCGATCGTCCCCTCCCTCCACCGCCGCTCCTCCCTGCGTCCTCCAGACTCCGCGTCTATCCAGCAATGCAGGGCCGATGCCTGGCCGGCCTGCCAGGGCCCCTGGGACCCTGAACGTGCAGCCAGCAATTGCTGGGGCCTGGGGCATACCTATCGTGGAGCAGTGTGCACACATCCTGTCCGGAGTTGCCTGTGGGCATTTCCCGAGCGCCTGCTGTGTGCCGGGCACTGGGAAGCTGTGTGGAGTCACGTCGTCCTAGAGCCCAGAAGGCCTCAGACGGCCTGATGCTGAAGTGCGGAATCCAGAGCTCGGAAGCCCCCTTGGCTGCTCGGAAGCTGGTAGCCATCCTGGCCGCGAGGGCGGTGGTGGGGAGTGCGAAGAAAGCAGCTTTGTCCCTCACATGTTTCTTCTGCTGTTGTCCCCTGCCTCGGGGAGAGGGCTGGGTGCCCATCTGGGTGAACGGCCCTGGCCAGGGCAGCTGTGACTATGTCCGGCTTAATGGAGACATAATACGATCACTGAGGCTCTCGAAATGCAGAGTTTGCAGGCTTAGCGGGCTGGATGTCACCTGACCAGGGGCCCATTCAATACCACCATGGCCTCAGGCCGTCAGTGTCCACAGACGAAGAGGGAGCCCAAATGTGTTGGAGGGGGGCTGCGTGGGGCAGGAGGGGCAGCGACCCCTACCCAAGGCCCAGGAGCCAGTCCGCCACAGTGACAGCATTCGGTACCCCTGACTCGGAAATTCACACTAGCATTCCCGATGCCTCTCACTGAGACCTTCCAGGGGCTTCCCATTGCCTTTCTTAATAAAACAACTTTATTGGGGTATGATTTACATACCATACAAGGTAGCCGTTTAAAGTATCCAGTTCCACAGCTTACAATATACCTGCAGATAAGTGCAACCATTACCACAATCAATTTTATGTTTTCATCACCTCAGGTAGAAACCTATACCCTTCAGCAGTCACTCCCCATTTCCCCCATTCTCAACCGCTAATCTGCTGTGTGTCTTCCAGATCTGCCTGCTCCAGACACCGCACAGAAACGGAACCATGCGATCAGGGGCCTTTGTGGCTGGCTTCTTTCCCTTGGCTAATGTGTTCAAGGTTCATCCCTGTTGTGGCTTCTGTCAGTACTGCATTCCTACTGCACTCCTTTCTATGGCTGAATAATGTTCCACCGTTACGACTATACCATGTTATACTCATAATGTCAATCCATTAATCAGCTGATGGTCATTAGGGGTTTTTCCCACCTGTTAGCTATTATAATACTGCTATCAACATTCATGTACAAGCTTTTTTGTGGTCATGTTTTCATTCTGTTGGGTATATGGCTAAGAATAGGATTGTTGGGTCATGTGATAGCTCTGTGTGTAACACATTGAGGGACTGCCAGCCTGTTTTGCAAAGCGGCTGCACCATTTCACGGTCCCACCGGCAGTGTATAAGAGATCCTATTTCTCCACACTCTTGTCAACACTTGTTATTGTCTGTGTTTCTTATTTTAGCCATCCTAGTGAGTGTGAAGTAGAATCTCATTGTGGTTTTGACTCGTGTTTCCCTGATGACTAATGATGTTGAGCATCTTTCCGTGTGTTTATTGGCCATTGTACCCATTGCATTTTTATAATTGTAATATATTGCTTATGTGCAAAAAGTACATAGAATATCCATGTTCATTTAAAAGAATAATTATAAAACCTGATCCATGCAACCATTACCCGTATCAAGGAACAGAACACTGCCACCACCCCAAAAGAGCGCTGAGTGACCCTGGCCAACCGCACTCCCCAAGTCCCACTGAGGATAATGCTGTCTTGATGTTTGGGACCCTCATTTCTTTACTTTTTATTATACTGTCTCCCTGTGGATGCATTCCTAAATAACGCAATCCAGTTTTGCCTGCCTTTGAACTTGACATAAATGAAATCATTCTGTGGAAATCATTAATGACTTGTTTCTTTCCCTCCACGCTGCATTTCTGAGGTTAGTCCCTGTTCGTGTGGCTTGCAACTATTCATTGTCACAGCCCTATTGTGCTCCACTGAATGCACATACCGTCGTTTATCCATTCACCATGGATG
>NW_012154641.1:661132-662400 GCF_000956105.1 Propithecus coquereli
GTCTACATGTTCACACACTTTGACCCAGCAACTGTGCTCACCAGTATATCCCCATCCCCATGCCTGGTACACAGTAGGAGCTCAATAAATGTCTGTTAGGATGAAATCAGGCTGAAGGGAGGAAGAAGAAAGAGAAGATTTAGCCCCAAAGATATTTCCTTACATGTTACTTATAGTTGAAAACAGAAAAAAAGGGAGGGAGGAAGGAAGAGAGAGAGAAAGAGGGAGGAAAAAAGCATTATTTTTTTTTAGAAAAAAGCACCCTGAAAACAACCTAAATATCCTGTGCTATGAGGAGTTTGGTAAAATGTTGCCTCCTTTTATTGCTGAGATATTCTGAAACAGCAAAATGTGGCTCATGGGCCAACTCTGGTCCACTGTCTGCATGTATAAATAAAGTTTGAATGAAAAACATCCATTAGTTTTGTCAGTTCTTGAACTTCATATAAATGGAATCATAAAGTATGTTCTCTTTAGTGTCCAACTTCTTTCGATCAACATTACCTCTTACCGATCCATTCTTCTCTGTGTGTGTGTGTGTTAGCCACTCGTTCTTTCTCATTGCTGTGTAGTGTGCTATTGTGTGATTATAATGAGGTGCTATTATTTTCCCCATTCTACATGTGGGAGACTGTTACACAGAGGGCTGACGTGGATTGCCAAGGACACACAGCAGGTTCATGGTAGATCCAGGATTTAAATCCTGGGTCCAGAATCAGGGGACCCAGTTTTTTACCTACTGTACAGTGTTGCCTCTCATGCTAGGATATGGAAACCCAGCAGGTATTGGGAGCTTGGATGAAGGGGTACATCATCCAGCCTGGGGAGTTGGGGAAAGCTGCCAGGGAAGAGTCACTCAGAGGCAGGGTTCCCAGACTCAGATGCCAACAGGGGCATGGCAGGTATCATAAATGACCAAAGCAGATGACCTCTGAGAAACCACAGCTCGATCGGGGAGGCAATAGGGAGTAGTGAGGACTGTGGCAAACTGGGGCTGTCAGCCTGTGAAGTAGGCAGCTGCTGGTGTAGCTCCAGGTATCGTTGCCATGTGGCAATGCAGTGAGCGAGAACACAATGAGATGTGCATACTGCCTCTTGGGGCCAGCTTCTGTGCCAGTAGGTCAGCACCCAATGGTGTCAGTTATTAAACATTTTGAATTTCATCCCAGATGCCCCTTGTTTGCCAAGAAAACCTGGAAGTCTGTCTTTTAAAGTGAACTTTCCTGGTTTTTAAATATTGGTTTAAAATTGATTTTAAGCCTGTGCCG
>NW_012154642.1:0-307 GCF_000956105.1 Propithecus coquereli
TTTTTTTGGTAGAGACTGGGTCTCACTATAGTGCTCCCACTGGTCTCGAACTCCTAGCCTCAAGCTATCTTCCCACCTCAGCCTCCCAAAGTGCTAGGATTACAGGTGTGAGCCACCATGCCTGGCCCATAGACTACTTTTAACCACTGCACTACTCTGCCTCCTACTTCAAAAAAGGCAAACAGGCTGTCCAGGCTTGGGTCTGCAGGTGAGGGTAGGAGATCCACAGACTAGCAAACCAGCAGTGGCTGAAGCACTACTTAGAGCAGCATGAATCTCCCAATGCCTCAGTGTGTGCCTCTGAGAA
>NW_012154642.1:10067-12415 GCF_000956105.1 Propithecus coquereli
GGTGATGGGGACGAGGGACTGGTTTGTTTAACCTCACCTCATCTGCCTCCTAGCTGGAGAGGACAGAATGTTTAAACCTACATTTTGCAGACGCCACACTTTGCAGCTAGAGATTGGGATGGGAACCAACTAAAGACACCTGTGCAAAGTTAGGAAGCTGGAAGCGAAGCAGAAGCCTTCTCTGTACAGCTTCTGGCTGGCAAGCAAGTGCAGAAGGGAGGCTTTTGGTGGGGGCAGCTTAATTGAGGTATAAATGACAAATTAAAATTGTATATATTTTGGATAAGAACCTGGGCTGGAGTCAAAAAAATATTGTATATATTTAAGGTGTACAACTTGATATTTTGGGTATTTTTTTCCCTAAGAGACAGCATCTCACTCTGTCACCCAGGCTAGAGTGCAGTGGTGTGATCGTAGCTCACTGAAACCTCAAGGTCCTAGGCTCAGGCCTCAGCCTTCCCAGTAGCTAGGGCTACAGGCACACACCACCACACCCAGATTTTTTTTTCTTTTTAAAGAGATGGAGGTCTCCCTATGTTGCCCAGGCTGATCTTCAACTCCTGGCCTCAAGCAATCCTCCTGCCTCAGCCTCCTGAGTACCTGGGATTACAAGTGTGAGCCACCATGCCTGGCTATTACAACTGGATGCCTTGATATATGTATACATTGTTAAATGATTACCACAATCAAGCTAATTAACATATCCATCACTTCACATAGTTACCTTTAGGGGTGTGTGGTGAGAATACTTAAGATCTACTCTCTTAGCAAATTTCAAGTATACGTTAACTATAGTCACCATACTGTACGTTAGATCTCTAGAATTTATTTCTCTTATAACTGAAAATTTGTACGCTTTGACCAACATCTCCCCATTTCCTCCACCCCTGCCAACCCCTGGTAACCAGCCTTCTACTCTGTTTCTATGAGTTCCCCTGTTTCAGATTCCACATATAAGTGAGATCATGCAGTATTTGTCTTTTTGTGTCTGGCTTATTTCATTTAGCGTGTCTTCCAGGTTCATCTGTGTTTTCACAAATGACAGGATTTCCTTCTTTTTGAAGACAATAATATTCCACTCTGTACATATACAGCACATTTCCTTTACCCATTCATCTGTTGATAGACACAGGTTATTTCCACACCTTGGCTCCTGTGAATAAAGCTGTAATGAGCACGGGAGTGCAGATATCTCTTGAGATAGTGATATATACCCAGAAGTGGGATTGCTGGATCACACTGGGGTTCTATTTTTAGTTTTTTGAGGAATCTCCATATTGTCTTCTGTTACGGCTGCACCAAATGGGAGGGCTTTCTGTGACCACACTCTAGGACCATCCTCCCGAGTGCTGAGAGGCAGCATGGTGGCAGCCCCTTCTCGATTCAGGCTTCCTGATCTTTGGAGCCCAGGTAGGGAGTGGGTTCTTGAACCCACAGCTCCAGTTAATGTCCTCTGAGTTGGCAGCCCCTGGAGAACCAGTTCCTCACTGCTCCGGGAGTTGCCCCAGGGCCCAGCCTACAGCCGCCTCCTCCTCCAGCCCTGCCAGGGACTCTGTGACCGCTCAATTCCCTGTCTTGTCCTGCTTACAATGCCTAGAGTGGCTGCTGTTTCCTACGCAGAGCCCTTACTCATCCACAACAGAAGTCCTGTATTTTTTGAAAACACTGAGAAATGCAGATGTAGTTATCCCTCCCATGTTTGCTTTCCAACTAGTCAATCTCTAAGCAGTTCAGGGTGGGCGGCAAGTGCTGAAACTACACAGGTCGACCATACAAGGGAAGGACGGCACAGCCCCCGGGGAAAGCGCACACACAGAGACCGGGGGAGGGAATGGAGAACTAGCAGAGTGTCGGGGTTCCACCAAGTCTGCCTGCAGCAAAGGGAGAGGGGAGGATGCACACAGCTGAGAGTGTAAAGGTATACTGAAATAGCTGTAACGGGCCAATCAACTCATGGAAACCAGGCTTTGCTTTGAAGTTAAAGCTCGCACAGTGTAAGGTGAGGTGGTGCGATGGCAGCAGCTCTTTTACACGTGTGCGATTTAACTGAGCGCTTTCAGGCCGTGGTTTCGCAGTGATTTAGATTTTCAGTTAAAGGGAAGGGCACGAGGCATTCTATTTGGGTTAAAGTGAGCAATTCTGAGTTCCATTCCCAAGCTGCTGCTGCTGAAGACTGGGTGGGCAAATCCCTGACCTGTTTCCTGTGCGACTGTCCTGCAAAACAAGCCCCTCCATAACAATAGCAGAAGCCACCCTTTATTGAGGACCTACGACAAGCCCGCATTCCCTATGCGTCCTATTCTACCTCACGACACGCCATCAGCTGGATATCATTATATAAATCCATC
>NW_012154642.1:16805-18306 GCF_000956105.1 Propithecus coquereli
GAAGCATCTCTGACAAGTTGGAATTTATGCCAAAACAAAATAAAAGAAGCTGCAAACTCATCCAGAGCAGGGGCCATTATGCTTGGGTTAGAAGCTTTGGATACTGCAAAGTAAAAAGTAGAATATTTTCATTTTTCATCAATATTCTCAGGTACTCTATCAAACAATATATGCTAATGTTAATGCTTAGATGCTGGGACAAGCCTCTTATTTGCAGACCTCATAAGTTTTCCAAATTCTGAAGCTTAATAAAAGTTTGTTCTTTGTCACTTGAAAAATAGACAGTACGATTTTCTATTTTCTGTTTTCCCAGGGCACATCCCTGAAAGAGAAAGGGAGAGACAGACTTTCTGGGCCTGGTCCACCCATCCTATCTCTGTCCACATCTCCCTGTTCACACATTGCCTGCTGTGAGTTTCCTGCAGGCTTATCAACAGGATCCCAGCTGGTTTTACTCTCCCCTCCCACAGCCCTTAATCATTCCAGCAGAACCTCACCTACTATGTACCCCAGATGACCCTACAACCCTTCAGAGAGTTCTGTTCTGTTAGTCTTTCAAATATTGTCTTCCCATATGCAACTCCCAAGTACTTAATAATTAAGGGGGAAAAAAAAGCTTGCTAATGCCCCTTGTCAGTGTTCCTGAGGCCTGGAGAAGTACAAATCCAGAGTTTTCATTTTATAGATGGGAAGACAGATTAGTAAGGTGTTGTAAAGCCTAAGGCGGCCACGAGGTAGCTCTAGGATTCTGTCCCTTTTACTGGGGGCTCACAGGGTAGCACATGAACACGCACACTGGAGTCAGCAGCCCCGGACTCCAATCCTGACTCTACAATTACTAGATGGGAGATTCTGGGAAAGTCAGAAACTTTCTGAGCCTCAGTTTCCCCACCTAAGAAAATAGAGATAATACCTATAACTTGCAGGTGGTTATAAAGATTAAATGAAATAAAGAAAAAGTGTCCTAGACAGTATGCAGCACAGGGCTAGTGTTCAATAAATGCAATTTATTCAGTAATAAATTATAGTGAGCTGAATGCAATATAATTAAATTACAGTATTGAATTCCCACAAAGCCCTATGATAGAGTTTCAGTTTGGATAAGTAAAAGCACTATTTTCTCATCCTGCAGTAAAAAAAAAAAAAAAAGAGACTCTAGAAGAGTATTGAAAGTAGGGCTTAGCTATCCCTGAAGCACCAGTGGGAGCTACTTGCAGAGTTGTAGAATCAATTCTCTTTATTTACTACCTGTCAGAGTCCAGGGCACGATATAGGCCGGCATCCACCTGCTAAGAGGTGAGCCCAGCAACAGAACTGTATCTGGTTAGCCCTGGTCCTGCCTAGAGGAAATTAGGTCAATTTGGGGTCTGAAGGCAGACACACTTCTTCCCTACCATGGAGAAGACCCCCCCAACACCCTCTTCCCTGAAGCCCATTCTTGAAGTTGGACCAGTGTTCCCCTAAGCCACAGAGTTCATGCCAAATCAGATCCTGAGAATGG
>NW_012154643.1:0-330 GCF_000956105.1 Propithecus coquereli
GGAAGATACTATTGATTATAATAATTATAATCAAGTCATATTCTGATTTCATAGATATAAAAATATATTAAAAAGCTCTAGAGTCTATGAAATATGGTAATAATTCACAGTTCTCAAGCACCTACTGTGTGAAAGACACTGAAAAGCCCTTTAACATGATTATCTTATTTAATCTTCATAAAGTGTTTAACAGATGGCTCTCCAAAAAAAGTGCTCTGATTTGTAGCATTTACCAATTTCCATGGTGTAAATACTCCCACTTGGCCATTTTGAGCTATGTGAAGCCACTGAACTCAGAGTCTGGAAGAGAAGCAGATAATCAGCTCTTGC
>NW_012154643.1:11829-12845 GCF_000956105.1 Propithecus coquereli
CTCATGCTCATCGATTGGCAGAATCAACACCATTAAAATGTCCATACTGCCCAAAGTGATTTACAGATTCAACACAATCCCCATCAAAATACCAATATCTTATTTCACAGACCTAGAAAAAAATACTACTAAGCTTTATTTGGAATCAAAAAAGACCCCAAATAGTCAAAGCAATCCTAAGCAAAAAGAACAAATTTGGAGGCATCACATTACCCGACTTCAAATTATACTACAAGGCCATAGTAACCAAAACAGCATGGTACTGGCATAAAAGTAGACATATAGATCAATGGAACAGAATTGAAAACCCAGAAACAAAACCATCTACATACAACTAACTGATATTTGACAAAGCAGACAACAACATACTCTAGGAAAAGGAAGCCCTATTCAATAAATGGTGCTGGGAAAGTTGGATAGCCACATGCAGAAGAATGAAACAGGACCCCTATCTCTCAGCACTCATAAAAATTAATTCAAGATGGATAAAAGACTTAAATGTAAAGCATGAAACCATAAAAATTCTAGAAGAAGACAAGAAAAACTCTTCTAGACATTGGCCTAGGTAAAGAATTTATGAAGAAGACCCCAAAGGCAAATAAAGCAATGACAAAAATAAATAAATGGGACTTAATTAAATTCAAATGTTTCTGCACAGCAAAGGAAATAATCAACAGAATGAATAGACCTACAGAATAGGAGAAAATATTTGCAAAGTATACATCTGACAAAAGACTAAATCCAGAATCTACAAAGAACTCAAACAAATCAGCAAGAATAAAACAAACAACCCCATCAAAAAGTGGGCAAAAGACAAGAACAGAAGTTTTTCGAAAGAAGATAGAGAAATGGCCTACAAACATATGAAAAAGTGCTCAACATCACTAATCATAGGGGAAATGAAAATTGAAAGTACAATGAGATACTACCCTACCCCATCAGCATGGCCATTATTTATTTATTTATTTTTTATTTATTATTCCAGGGTTTTGTGAGGGTACAAACATTATAGTTAC
>NW_012154643.1:14238-14796 GCF_000956105.1 Propithecus coquereli
TAATATATACATATATATACATATATACATATATATATACACACATACATATATACATACACACACACATCATGGAGTACTACTCCGCCATAAAAAGGAATGAAGTAATGTGATTTGCAGCAACTTAGATGAAACTGGAGACCATTATCCTAAGTGAAGTATCTCAGGAATGGAAAACCAAACACCAAATGTTCTCACTAATGAGTGGGAGCTAAATGATGGGTACACATGGCACAAGGAGATACAAAGGATTTTGGAAACCAAGAAGCAGGGAGAGTGGGCAGGGAGGTGTGGGATAAAAAATTACCTGTTGGGTACAACAAACACTATTCTGGTGATGACACACTAAAGGTCCTGACTTAAGCGTTATACAAGGTATCTATGTAACAAAAACATTTGTACCCCATTAATATTTCGAAATAAAAAAAGGAAGAGCATCAGAGAAGGAAAAAGTTAAAATAAAAACTTAGCTCAAGTATTACCATTAAGGATTATTTTTTCAGTCTTAAGTAAACAGAATATAAAATAGAAATATCTTTAAATTATGTGCATGCATGA
>NW_012154644.1:0-365 GCF_000956105.1 Propithecus coquereli
AGAGAAAGTATCTCCTGCTCTGCCATGACTCAGAAACTAAGTGGGTGATCTCCGGACTCTAGAATTCTTACATTAAGAACAGCATGTTCTTAATGGATAATTTAAAATAAAAATAACTCAGGCCCCAGCGCCGGTGGCTCACGCCTGTAATCCTAGCTTAGCACTCTGGGAGGCCGAGGCGGGAGGCTCGCTCGAGGTCAGGAGTTCCAGGCTAGCCTGAGCAAGAGCGAGACCCCGTCTCCACTAAAAATAGAAACAAATTAGCTGGACAACTAAAAATACATAGAAAAAATTAGCCTGGCATGGTGGCGCATGCCTGTAGTCCCAGCTACTGAGGAGGCCGAGGCAGGAGGATCGCTCGAGGT
>NW_012154644.1:5643-6793 GCF_000956105.1 Propithecus coquereli
AAAAATAGAAAGAAATTAGCTGGACAGCTAAAAACATATACAAAAAATTAGCCGCGCATGGTGGCACGTGTCTGTAGTCCCCGCTGCTCTGGAGGCTGAGGCGGGAGAATCGCTTGAGCCCAGGAGTTTGAGGTTGCTGTGAGCTAGGCTGAAGCCAGGGCACTGTAGCCTGGGCAACAGAGTGAGACTGTGTCTCAAAAAAAAAAAAAATAAGTGGCATGTGGAGTGAGGCACAATTACTAAAAATAGAAAGAAATTAGCTGGACAACTGAAAATATATAGAAAAAATTAGCCGGGCATGGTGGCACGTGTCTGTAGTCCCAGCTCCTCCCGTCGTCCCAGCTCCTCCTGTCGTCCTAGCTACTCCTGTCGTCCCAGCTACTCCTGTCGTCCCAGCTACTCCTGTCGTCCCAGCTACTCCTATAGTCCCAGCTCCTCCTATCCCAGCTACTTCTCTAGTCCCAGCTCTTCCTGTCATCCCAGCTACTCCTGTCGTCCCAGCTACTCCTACAGTCCCAGCTCCTCCTGTCCCAGCTACTCCTACAGTCCCAGCTCCTCCTGTCGTCCCAGCTCCTCCTGTCGTCCCAGCTACTCCTGTCCCAGCTACTTCTCTAGTCCCAGCTCCTCCTGTAGTCCCAGCTCCTCCTGTAGTTCCAGCTACTCCTGTCGTCCCAGCTACTCCTGTAGTCCCCTCCTGTCGTCCCAGCTACTCCTGTCCCAGCTACTTCTCTAGTCCCAGCTCCTCCTGTAGTCCCAGCTCCTCCTGTAGTTCCAGCTACTCCTGTCGTCCCAGCTACTCCTGTAGTCCCAGCTACTCCTACAGTCCCAGCTACTCCTGTCGTCCCAGCTACTTGGGAGGCTGAGGCAGGAGGATCGCTTGAGCCCAGGAGTTGGAGGCTGCTGTGAGTGAGGCTGACGCCACGGCACTCTAGCCCGGGCAACAGAGCAAGACTGTGTCTCAAAAAAAATAAATAAATAAAAAAGCACTGTTGTAAGCTATAGTTCTGTTTAAAAATACAAATAAAAGCAGCTCAGGACGCCACAGTTAAGTTACGGAAGATACAGACTGAAAGCCAGTGTGGATCCATGAGCACAAGATCCCAAGGAGAGAAACCAGTGGACGAGAAGTAGCCTTTTACGGTATTTCCCA
>NW_012154645.1:0-420 GCF_000956105.1 Propithecus coquereli
TCCATGAAAGAGTTTGTGTGTGATATAATTTTTTCCTTAAATGCTTGGTAGAATTCACCAGGGAAATCATCTGGGCCTGAAGTTTTCGTTGTACAGAGTCTTTAAAATAATGAATTCAATTAGTCTAATAAATATAGGACCACTCGTACCACTTTTTGAAAGTTGTGTTTTTCAGGAGATAATTAATTTCCTCTGTGTTGTCCAGCTTATTGGCACAAAATTTTAGTGGCCTCTACTATCCTTTTAACATCTTTAGTGTTTCCTTTTTCGTTTCTGTTATTGGCATTTTGTGTTATTTCTCTTTATTTCTTAATCAGTCTTGCCTAGGAACTTGTTTTTATTATTTTCCAAGAACCTACTTTTGACATTGGTGGTTTTCTGTAATATTCATTTTTTTGAAAAATTTAATTGATTTCTGTT
>NW_012154645.1:1756-2506 GCF_000956105.1 Propithecus coquereli
TAGAAATACAATTGATTTTTGTTACTGACTTTGTATACTGCCTCAATAAATTTATTCATTTCATTAATTTGCTTTTCAACTTGTTTGGATTTTCTAAATATATAATCATGTCTTCTGTGAATAAAGACAGTTTTACTACTTCTTTTCTGGCATTTTTTTCTTTACCATATCTCATGGACTAGGACCTATAATATAATCTTAAAAATAAGTGGTGAAAGGGGGCATCCTTGCCTTATTTTTGATCTTATGGAGATAGTATTCTATATTTGTACCATTTTTACTGATACTCTTTATAACTAGGGTGCCCAACCCCTGGGCGACAGACACGAGTCCATGGCCTGTTGGGGACCAGGCCGCACAGCAGCAGGAGAGCAGGGGAGCTCCGCCTGTGTTTACGGCTGCTTCCCGTCACCCGCATCACCGCCTGAGCTCCGCCTCCTGTCAGATCAGTCACTGTCTCCCATCATCCCCAGATGGGACCAGTTGCAGGAAAACAAGCTCAGGGATCCCACTGATTCTGCATCATCGTTGATTATTTCATTATATGTTACAATGTAATAATAATAGAAATAAAGTGCACAATAAATGTAATGAATCATCCCCAAGCCATCCCCCACCACCCTGCCTTCTGTAGAAAAATTGTCTTCCATGAAACTGGTCCCTGGTGCCAAGAAGGTTGGGGACCACTGCTTTATAAGATTGATTTTTTTCTCTATTCCTTGTTTACTGAGAATTTTTATCATGAAAGTA
>NW_012154645.1:13561-14228 GCF_000956105.1 Propithecus coquereli
ATATTGGTGGTTTTAACTATGTTTTTCCATCCAAAAGGCATATAAATTTAAATTTATTCACATTCTTTAAAGGCATTTAATAAGTTAATTTAAACTTAGCCATTTTTATGTAGGCAAAGTACTGAAGTGATTTTTAATTCAAATGCTTATATATTAATTGTAATAATTGAAATTATAATGGGTAGGGGAAGACTTTATGTAATTCGTGACATGAATATGTCTAGTACCATTCTAAACAATACTAGCATAGTTGATTGCTTGTGTGTATGATGCATATAATTCAGAGTGGAATAGTTTCCCACACGTCGGTGACATGTCAGATCACAGGCCCTGTGGTTCCCAGTTCCTTCCATCAGCAGGAGTCACCCGACGTCTGTCGTCAGCGCAGTATGCTGAGCGAGCCGCATATTCGAACAAGGGGAAGAGAGAAAATGTAAATCTAACTGTGGAGACAAGAGCAAAGGGGCAGCTCTTCTTAAGTCTGTATTTACTTTACCCAAGAGAACTTCAACTTTATTTTAAGATCTCTACCTTTTGGAATCAATCTTGCAGATAAGAGACATTACACAATTAGGTTTTCTCTTGCATCTTGTAACTTAAATAATTCAAAGCTCAGGACCAATTTAGAATGTCTAGGAAATAAGAAAGATGCTAGAAAAGTGGAAAT
>NW_012154646.1:0-740 GCF_000956105.1 Propithecus coquereli
TGTTCTTCAAGATCTGGCCAGGATTTCCACTCAAGTTTTCATCACGATAGTGATCAGAACATGGGTGGTAGAGAGGAACCCCCCCCAGCTTTCCAAAGAATCATTCAAAAGGATGACAGGAAGTGTACAACGCGGCACTTGGACAGGGCCAGGAACAGTATCTATACTAATCAACCACACTGGAAACCTAGTAATTCAAGTACACAGAAAAGTCTTGTCTCAGTAATGGTGAATCAGTCTAAGGTTAAACATTGCTACCCTCCCTCTAACAAATCTTAAAAGCAAGGCTTGGAATGATCAAACTGTTTCCAAAGAACTTAACTGTACATAAGCACAAAGCATCAGAATATAGGAACCCAAAATTATCTAGCATGAACGAAGCAAAATATACGTGGATTAGCACACAATTAAAATTTATCCGGCATTTAAAGGTGCAGGAAAATTGACTCATAATGATAAAAAATGTCAACCAATTAAAACTGATCCATAATTGACACAGGTGTTAGTAATGGCACGCAAAAATATAAAAACAGGTGTTAGTTTGCATTTCATGCTTTCAAAATATAAGTAGGGCCATGTAGAATATCACAAAAAGATCTAAATTGAAAGTTTTGACCCAAAACCTATAATTATCTGAGGTGAAAAATACAGCTGATGGGGTTAAAGACAGATTCAATGTTATAGAAGAAAAGGTAAGTAAACTTCAACTAAAAGCAATGGTCACTAGTATTTGTTACTGA
>NW_012154646.1:1656-2486 GCF_000956105.1 Propithecus coquereli
TAAAAGTTGATATGGAAAAATTATCTTACAGAAAGACAATATCTAATTTAATCCAATCAAGTATATTAACACATTGGAAAGTAATATTTCATGCACAAACATTAGTCAACTTTGGAGACAAAAATGTAGAGCTATTGAAATAAAAATTATTGCCATCCACACAAATACTTTCTAGGGTAAGTGAAGCATAAGTCAATAGAATTTGAGTATCACAATTCCTCCTTCAGAAATAAATATATCTTAGTCATTAAAAAGTTGACTCAGCTCCTCTTGTTTGATTTTAAAAAGTGGAAGCAAAGAATTTTCTAGTTTCAAAATCTCGTAAAGATTTGCTTGCAGAGAGACAGAGAAAGCACATTAGTCGTGTGGTCATTAGTGTTCTGATCTGGGTATAATTATATTTATACAGGTGTGATAATAAATTAGAATTCTGATTGTATTTTTAAGTTAAAAGGCTTGGTTAATATGCTCCTGCCGCGAAGAAAGAGCACTCTTCTGTCTGCACACAAAATGTTTTAGGCATACAAAGCAGCATTGAACCTTAATAAGCACATCATAATAATATAAACCTCTGGAACTCTCTTGGGAGCTGATCACTCAACTTTACTTGGCACTGCAGCCTCTGTTCGTGTGCTTTTTTATGTAATAGTTAAACTTCTGTAGCACTTAACACATTTTCTAAATATTCCTCTGTCCTTTCCGCTCACCAATTTGTAAATCATACCTTTTCTTTTATATTCTCTTCCCAATCCCTTGTCATTAGTTCACGGTCATCTCACTCAGCACAGTTCAGATTAAGCACAGCTTTTTCCTTTAGGAGTTCCTTTTTG
>NW_012154646.1:5110-5307 GCF_000956105.1 Propithecus coquereli
TATATATACTAAACCTGTAGTCCCTTCCCCTACTATGCATTGCAATGCATTCTGGGGAAACACTAAAAAGGGCTGGGTTTGATGCCTCACACCTCTAATCCTAACACTCTGGGAGGTCAAGGTAGGAGCATTGTTGAAGCCAGGTGTTTGAGACCAGCTTGGGCAACATCTTGAGACACTGTCTCCACAAAAAAAAA
>NW_012154647.1:0-411 GCF_000956105.1 Propithecus coquereli
ACTGGTCTTCTTTTATTATGTATCCCTATTTCTATCTTATTTACTTGGTCACTTTGAATAAATCAATGCAGCTTCAATTCCTTGTTTTGCTGATCCACCATGCTGATTACTGTCTAATTTTTTTAGTGATTTTTAACACATGAGAAGACATATTTACATTTATATTTTTCAATCGGTGATGTGAAATAATCTTTGTAACCTCTAGCACAGATTTGATTGGGAGAATACTTTCTAGATCCCTATATCCAATAATTTGAATAAAACATACACTGGGGAAAAGAATCTTTATTCAATAAATGGTGCTGGGAGAACTGGATAGCCACATGTAGAAGACTGAAACAGGATCCACACCTTTCACCTCTCACAAAAATCAACTCACGCTGGGTAACAGACTTAAACCTAAAGCGTGAA
>NW_012154647.1:2310-3492 GCF_000956105.1 Propithecus coquereli
CTTCATGGCTGAGTAGTATTCCATGGTATACATATACCACATTTTGTTAATCCACTCATTAATTCATGGCATTTGGGTTGATTCCACATCTTTGCAATCAATTGCGAATTGTGCTACAATAAACATTTGAGCACAGGTTCTTTTTGATAGAATGACTTCTTTTCGTTTGGGTAAATACCCAGCAATGGGATTACTGGGCCAAATGGTAGCTCAACTTTTGGTTCTTTGAGACATCTCCACACTGTTTTACATAGAGACTATGTACTAGTTTGCAGCCCCACCAATAGTATATAAGTGTTCCTTTCTCTCTGCATCCAGGCCAGCATCTATCGTTTTTGAACTTTTTAATAAAAGCCATTCTGACCGGGGTAAAGGATAAACAGAAGCTTCTCAAAAGAAAGTAGACAAATAGCCAATAAACATATGACAAAATACTATTTGAATATATTTTGATTCATATTTTGGACAGCCTTTGATAAACTCATCAATTTGCTTTCCTCAATATTTTCTTTAGTACTATAACAATTTATGATTAGTCAAAAATATACTAAATATTAATTTTGGTTTCTTAATTCATGCTTAACTACTTTCTTATCTATATTCAATAACTTAAGCATATGCCTTTCAATCTAATATAATTATTATTTCTCCTGGAGACCGTTATTATAGCATATGAAAATTAACAATACAAAACTATCTCTCGTATCATACAGAGACACAATCTCTATCCATTAACTCAACAGAATACCCTGAGTACCTTTTATGTGCAATGCACTACATAAGTATCCAGAATATAAAAATGACTGCTGAGTAAAACTTGGTATACAAAATATTTGCAAAATTTGATTTTACTATACTTTCACATGTAATGAAAATTTCAAGAATTTAAAACATAAAAATCTAGTATGTCAAAGACATATACTAATGAAGACAATTTTATTAATCAGTAGGGAAAAAGATTAGACATTCTATATCAAAAGTCTAAAACTCCACATGTATCAAAGCCCATTTTCTGCTTAAATGCTAGAAAAATATTTGGATGAAGTTAATTGATGGTTTAACATTTTCTTATTAAAGAATATAACTTCATGTCTATAATTAAGGAAACATAGTTTGAGACCTATTGATTTACCAAACACTATTTTCCCTATTAAATAATACCATTTATAGCAATTAGTTTAT
>NW_012154647.1:9101-9558 GCF_000956105.1 Propithecus coquereli
CCATTCCTCTCTACTGAACTGCCTACCTATCTGTTCAGTATCATATCTTACTACTTTTATTACTAACTCACTTTTTACTTGAGCGATGTAACAATACAACCAGTTTGCTGAAAATCTTATGAATTTTCATATCTTACTTGCTTTATACATTTTTTTCTTTTATTTTTTTTTAGTTTATGTCAAAGTTCCTTCTATTTTTAAGTATCTGGTAAATTCCCATTTTCCTTAAAGAGGGTTTTTGTACTATTAACTCCCAATGACTCTCTTCCTAGCCACCACCATTTTCCTCAACAGTGGCATTCACTCTATTTAACCTGTGCACCTTAGCTTGTATATTCTTTGTACTTTGTATGTGTGGATTTTATTTTCATATGTTTACATATATATCTAAGTTTCCTGATGTGTTAGCCTCTTCAGAACATGCAATCTTATACCTGTATCTGAATCCCCAGTCCCC
>NW_012154648.1:0-331 GCF_000956105.1 Propithecus coquereli
GGTCCATGTGGCCTGATTGCTCTTGGCAAATTTTCAGTCTCTATGACCTTGGGCTGTTTACTTGAGATTTAGACATCCACTAATGCTGAACTCCAGGTAGAGAACATAGGACAAGCCTCTGGTGGGTATAGGTTAGGAGGTTTTGATGAGGAGACTAAGTTTTCTACATCTTCAAAGTGTGTGGTCTTGGTGCTGTGTGCTGAGAAGACAAGCAATATAAGGCACTGCTCTTGCCCTCAGGGAGTTTTGATCAGTCTAGAGGCAGGATACATGTCTAAAAAAAAATAATAAAAAATTATGTGCTGTGTGTGCTGGATAAGGGAGTTTGGAG
>NW_012154648.1:3024-3407 GCF_000956105.1 Propithecus coquereli
ATACCTTCTCCCCAGCCCTAGGCAACTACTAATCTACTTTATATCTCTATAGATTTGCCTCTTCTGGACATTTCATATAAATAGAATCATACTATATTTATTTTTTTTGTGACTGAGATAGAGTATTTATAAAGAACAGCTATTTCCGAGAATGTAAAATAACTAAAATCTGTCTCCTGGACTGTAACTACTTTTTCTGCCACCCAAGTTCTATTAATATTTATTTGGTATAAATATTTATTTCAGTTTAATTATGTAAACATTATTTGTTGATGAAAATATTAAATTGCTTTTTTCTGAGCCTATATTACTTATGTATAAGTACAGAATGTTACCTTGTTTTTCAGGGTGATGGATCATTTAATTAATGACTTCCCTGTTGT
>NW_012154648.1:5282-7047 GCF_000956105.1 Propithecus coquereli
TATAGATTTACATAAAGGTGTAAGAAATAATACAAAGATCCAATATACCTTTTACCCAGTTTTCACCAATGCTAATATTTTGAAGAACTATAGTATAATGTCACGACCAGGAAACTGGTATTGATACAGACAAAATACAAGAGAGTTCTATCAAAACAAGGATCCTTCATGTTCTCCTTTTGTAACCACACCAACATTTCTCCATACTCCCCATCCCTAATCTCTGGCAACCAATAATCTCTTCACCATTTCATTTTTTTTTTCAATTCAATAATGTTACATAAATCGAATAAAAAACTTTTTCCATGATGAATACTCTCGGAGTTTTTTTTTTTTTTTGGTATCTGTTGGTAAATATGATGTATATCTGGATTTCTGACACCTTTGTCCACTTTACTCCCTTAAACTTCATTTGGGCAATGATTTTTGGAAAAATGGCCTTCACGATGCAGGTTGTAGTTTAAGTTGGCTCAGGTTTGTTAACAAATCATGGCAATTAAATTTCACACTTGAACTCCGGTTGTGAAATCAAGTGTTCAAAATAGATAGGGAATTCAGAAGCTTGCCAAACAGTTTATATTCTCCAACACTACCAAATACCATTGACAGCCACAGGGTAGGGAGCTGTTTTTGCTTTTGTCAAGTTTCATATTTCAACATTTCTGACTTTACTCATTGAAGCACCCATTAATCTGACCTCATCGTTTACAGAAATGAAAAGAGAATTCTTTGTAATAGCGTTATATTTTTCCGTCTGAGACTTAAAATTCCAGGTTGCAATTGAAGGACACTGTGAACTGTCTATTTGTAGCCTTTGGAAAAAGCTCAGAAAGAACCCTCTCCCTGTGCAAGGAGAGACAACACTGTCTGGGCAAGGCCAGCTGAACGATGAAGTTCATTCTTTTGTTATTCCTCAACCTCATCATCGTTCCACATCTGTTGCCAGCTAACATTTCCCACTTGAAAGGAAAGCACAATAAGGCATAAAAAATATTCTTGGGCTTCAAATAGCTCTTTCCAAATACATTTTTATTTCACTATGAGTACGTGAATAAGATAACAAACAAAAGTGGAATAACTCTCCCAAATGTAAGTGTGAATATATACAGGAAAATGTATTTCTAATATTTTTTATAGTAATGTAGAGTCACAAAATTTTAGAGCAAAAAGTGACTTTAAAAATCATCTAGTGCTGATTTTTCTGAGTTCTACCTAGATTCTAGTTTTCAGCCCTGTATAGGATGTGTAGCATGAGAATATTTTCTCCCATTCTGTAGGTTGTCTGTTTGCTGTTGTGAAAGTTTCCTTGGCTGTGCAGAAGATTTTTAACTTGATCAGACCCCATTTATTTATTTTTTCTGTTGCTGTGATTGCCTTTGGGGTCTTCTTCGTAAATTCTTTCCCTAGGCCAATGTTTATATTGAGGAGTGATGAACAGATTGGAAGCCCCTGAGTGGTGTTTGGTAAGTACTGGGTTTCTCCGCAGGTCGATTAGAGGGGATGCAGCCATTTTCTTGGAAGAATTGACACTATCACTATGCATAGCAGATTAGTCTGTTGAGGCTGCCATAGCAAACTGCCATAGACTAGGTGGCTTAAACTACAGAAATGTATTTTCTCTTAATTCTGGAGCCTAGAAGTCCTAGGTCATAGTGCCTGATGATTTGATTCCTGCTGAGGGCTCTCTTTCTGACTTGTAGATAGCTACTGTCTCACCATGTCCTCACATGGTGGAGAGAGAGCTCAGGTGGTGTCTCTTCCTTAT
>NW_012154649.1:0-391 GCF_000956105.1 Propithecus coquereli
TAATTTAGAAATCTGTTATTGTTTAATTAAAGGTTAAGCCAATTGTTTCAATTATGCCGTTTAAGTTCTCTACGTATTTTTGAGTTATGCTCTCGAACACATGACAAGTGAGTAGTTAACAGCTAAAATTAAGGATAGTAAGCCAGAAATTGAAAAGAAAAAGACAAACAATCCAATAGAAAAATATAGAAAAGATATGAACAGGCAACTAACAGAAGAGAAAATGCAAATAACAAATACGTGAAAAAATCCACAACCTCATTTTTAGAGAGCAGTGGCATTTTAAAGTGACTTTAGCTTACATGAATTCAATAATATGTCATTGGCAATAAATTAATACATCAATGAATAAATGAATAATAAGAAAAAAACTGGGCAATTCTGTTTGCCA
>NW_012154649.1:3978-4269 GCF_000956105.1 Propithecus coquereli
TGGCTTCCAACTTTGACCTTTTCTTTCCTATTTCTAATGTCTGGATAAGAAAATCACATTGACGAATAAAGAAGGACCAAATAATCTTAACTTTTGAAAACATTTAGGAAATAACCATTTAGGAAGACAAACTCTCCCACTTCTCATTGAAAATAGCCCTGCATCTTAAATTTGGTTCTTAATATACAGAAAATATTAACTTTCGTAAATATAAAAGTGTAATCTCCCAATGACAGGTTGCTTAAGTTGCTGAGCAAAGAGAAAGTGTGTGAAAAACAAAAATGATTTAAA
>NW_012154649.1:14653-15280 GCF_000956105.1 Propithecus coquereli
AAATTCCAATCACAAAGTCCTGTTGAGTCTGCCTCCCAAACCGCTCTCCAATTTATTCAATTCATTTCTTTTCCAGAGTCACGATCCCCATGGAGGCCCAGCCAATCTGATGAGCACAGCAGCCACATCTTTCTAAGCCACAATTGTGATGTCACCTCTATGGCTCTTCTTTGTTTCTAACATAACGTCACATTTAAATCCCTCAATATGGTTTAACATGCTCTGCCACCAGAAAATCTTGCGTCCAAGGAATACAAATCATGCTGCTTCACAACTCCAAGCTTTTGTACATACAGGTCTCCTCCTGGAACATTCTTCCCTAGGCCATCCATTGGGCTACTTCCTACTCATCACTCAGTCAACCCGCAGTTCTTGCATGTCTTCTGTATACCTAGCATGGCAGCTTGTACATATGCCTATTCATGATAGTATTAATAGTATATATTATTGAGAATTTCCATGTGGAAACCATTCTGTTATGCACACTCTATGTATTATCTCATTCGATTCTCACAACAACCCTACGAGGTAGATATCAAGCTATCCCACAGATAAGGAAACAGCAGCAAAGTGAATTCAAGAAATTGTCCAAAGTCAAAAGTTAGGAATTGATAAAACCAGGATTCA
>NW_012154650.1:0-294 GCF_000956105.1 Propithecus coquereli
TCTTCGCATATCAACTGTTGTGGATCTGCTTTCTAAAAATGCTAATAAACATACATATAATAATTCTCACCAAGAAAATTCTTCACTGACTGAAATGTCAATATGTGAGCGATCCTCTCCTCTGCTCGGGCTCCGCTTCCTGGCCCAGGGGTGGGTTCTGTTTACAGGGAAACGTGTGTTTATGTGTGACTGTGTGTGTGTGTGTGTGTGTGTGTGTGTGTGTGTGTGAGTGTGTGTGTGTGTGTGTGTGTGTGTGTGTGTGAAATTCCATGAAACAAAAATGCTTAAAGCCAA
>NW_012154650.1:1946-4228 GCF_000956105.1 Propithecus coquereli
ATCATTTCCTAGATTTTAAGACTTCAATCTGGAGCCATTAAATATTTGGACCTTTCTTAAAAAAGATATTTTTAAAATTAAAGTTAACATTTATATTTCATGCGTGTGTGTGCGTGTGTATTTGTGTTACACAACTTTAAGACTTGATGTTACTGGACTGGAAAGGTTTGTGTTTTATCAACACTACAACAGCCACGAGTGGTCGATATTTTTCTGTACCTAAATTGAGGCTTCTCTTCAGAAGTTTCAATGTGAACTTAGATAATTTTTTATGACTGACCTTAAGGCATCCCAAATAATTTTCAACTGAAAGGGCATCCAAGATTTTAAAATACACCCTAACCCTAACTCTAACCCTCGAAGGACCCAGAGCACAGATGGGAAGGGTGTGGCTGCTGAGTATTGTTGCTGGCAGATCCAGAGAAAGGGTGAATGAAGTAAACATCTCTGGAATCGCTAGATGCCAGAGGTGGCCTCTGTGACCTGTCCGGAGGACTTCACTGAGACATACGCCCGATTAGATATTAAAGTCATGTTCTAAGAAATCAAGGCCATGCCACGTTGCGTTCTTCTCAAACAGCTGGGCCCAGATAAGTTAAGCAGTGCGTGATACCGTCAGACAGATAAGGTGGCAATTCTTAACAATCTTAAAATATTGTTACAGCAAGGAAGGTCACAGTAAGATCAAAGCGTTTGTATTATTTAGAGGGTGCTGAGATTTCTTTTGTCCGCCTCTAGCCCCAAGCGTCCCCTTCCTGCCACCTCTGCTCACCACACACTAACACACAAGCACACACAGTGTTTTCCGGAATACGCTGTGATACAGATAGGCTTTTGAATATGAACGCAGGAAGTGCTCGTGATTTTTTTTTCCATCCTCAGAACGGGTTGATTTATGGCCTGGATTACTGGAAACAGTAATTCTTTGCTCTTTATGATGTTTTGGTGGAAGGTGCAGTAGCCTGCAGTCAGAACAGCGTGATTTCAACTAGGTTTTTACAAAAAGGTCTCTGCAGAAAGGGTGGCTGTGAATTGGACAGCTTCTGTGACAGAGCAGTGAATAAGACACTAGCACATTAATCATGTGACAGCCACTGGGCTAGGCAGCAAAAGGCACTGGCTTTTGAAAACAGCAATTCAGGAGACTACTGTGTGGAAAGAGGTTGGCCGAACACACTGTTTTTAACCCGTAGTTAACAGTTAAATTGTGTTGGTGGTTTTACAGACATCTTTTCACACATCTGGAATTTTCAGTAAACCTCATATGGCAATTAATCTCGTCTTTTGTCTTTCATCCTAATGTCAATGTCCAGGGCTAGAAATGTGTTGAGGAATAAGCTGGTGATCTAGTAATTCTGGAAAAACTGCCAAGAATTATTCTTAAATTGTCTGGACAATGCATAAACACTTCTGCTTGACAGTGTAGCCCTGACAACTCGACAGCAAGTTTTGGAAAACCAAAAGCAAACATTAGCTAGTGAAACTGATGGCTCCCTTTACCAGAGTTGAAGAAGTTTGTCCTATGTAGAAACTGACATCTAGAAATATATCAGAATTTCCTTTCTTTGGACCAATAAAGATTCATAGTGTAAAACTTAAGACATAAAATGAGAGTGATTTTGTGAATTCGTCAATAGAAAATAACAGTTATTTTGTAAGAAACAAAAACACTACATTTTCAAATCAAGCAGTGATTAACTTTTGTTTCCACTCATTTGTTGCATTTTATTAGTGAAATGCAATATAAATGAAGTTGCATTTATTGGACAATTACAATCTACAAGAGGCTATGAAAGTGCAGGGGGAATAAACCACATCTTCTCCTCTGAGAGGAAAATGTGATAATTAATTAGTGAAGAGAGCCAGAATTTTGAAGGTATTAAAACCATGGCTGCTGGAACCAGATCTGCCTAAGTTCAAATATTGATTCCAAATTCCACTAGCAGTTCAATCTTAGGCAAGTAATTATATCTTTCTGTGCCTTAATTTCCTTGTTTTTGAAATGTATATATTCATAGATCCAATTCATAGGATTATTGGGAGGATTAAGGCCATTATGAAAGAATAAATTCATTACGAAAAAACAATGCCTTTCACATAGTGAGCTCTCAGGAAGTATATTTTGGCATATCCATATTCTAGATTGCGATGTCTTAATTAAAAATGCTGGCCTACTTGTGGATTTAGAGACAAAGGAAAATGTTAATGATATATTGTTAAGGGAAAAAGGCTACAAAATAGTTTTATAAATGTTTTATGCATTTACACAAATTTTTAACAAA
>NW_012154650.1:16508-16910 GCF_000956105.1 Propithecus coquereli
AGTACTTTGGGAGGCCAAGGTGAGAGGATTCCTTGAACCCAGGAGTTCAAGACCAGCCTGACCAACACAGCAAGATCCCATCTCTATAAAAAAATAGAAAAATTAGCTGAGTGTGGTGGTGTGCACCTGTAGTCCCAGCTACTCACGAAGCTGAGGCAGGAGGATAGCTTGAGCCCAGGAGTTTGAGGCTGCTGTGAGCCATGATCGTGTCATTGCACTGCAGCTTGGGTGACAGAGGGAGACTCTGTCTCTAAAAGAAAAAAAAAAAAAAAGAATGAAATAATTTTTGTAAGGCAAAGATATCACACCTATAATCAACTGACAAATGAAAGATTGTAATGAAATACTGTACTCCAGGGGAGTTTAAAGGTTAAGTTAGAAGGGAGATTAGAGAGGAAGGGT
>NW_012154651.1:0-597 GCF_000956105.1 Propithecus coquereli
AAAGTAAAAAGAAGAGAAATGATATATGAGAAGGTGATGCATACTGAATATAACAAAAGCATAATTGTTTACAGAAATATTTAGATAAATTTATGGATATTTGATTTGTCTAACTATTATAGGAAGCTGAGTATGTTTAAAGGATCTTCCCTTATAATAATTTGCTCTTCTACCTTGTTTTATATCCATACATCATTGTCGATTTACTACTATTGTGGTTTAAGCTTTGTAAGTACAAGGGTTGTGCATCTTTCACTAATTTGTAAGTCCACTAAACTGTCTGCTACAGTGTCCACACATTGGAAACTCAATTAATATATTGAATTGTATTGAATGACTATTCTCTCCTGGAAAACAGCCATTGAGCAGAATAATGGACTTGTTGGACAATTGGTAGGCCCACAGAAGTTTAGTTTAATAAACAAGAGACAAACTCTGATATGTAAACCGAAGACTTCCCACTTACAACTAAGTGCAAAGCTATGTACCGCTTGTATACAAAAAAAAAAAAATAAGATTGAAAAGAATCAAGAGAAAGTAGCTCTTTCCACAATAATAAATTCAGTGACATACACCTATAAAAATATATGTCATAAT
>NW_012154651.1:3152-3466 GCF_000956105.1 Propithecus coquereli
TTTAATCTTGGAATTCACAATGAAGCTGAAAAGGCCAAGATTATGACAATAAACTGAGAGACAGGGATTATGGAGGACTTTTTTTCACAAATTCATTTATGAAAAGCAACCTTTTGTATCATACAGCATAATAATGTGGTCCTAAACAAAGCCTTCACAAGCTTACTTATCTGTAGCAAAGGAGTATCGCAAACCATACACAGATTTAACAAAACCACAAAAAATTACTTTGTGCATATTGTGTTAACACAATGTGTGAAAATAATAATGACTAAGAGTATAACAGAAAGCATCACCAAGTACATTTTGTTTTG
>NW_012154651.1:5066-5711 GCF_000956105.1 Propithecus coquereli
TATATGACTCAGTATGCTGGAAAATGCAAAATTGTTCAGTACAAAAAAAAGAGATGAATATCATTCGGTTATTTTAAACTGTAATTGTAAATCTACAATAAAATTAACAAATTGGTAATCATTTTTACTTTTTTGGTAAAATTTTTAAAGCTTTTGCAAAGCTGAGGCCACTAAAATGTATAAACACAAAGTTTAAAACTAAGTTAAACAGAAAGATTAAGAATATTTAAATTTTAATGTTCATAGGGTAGTTTTGGAGGTCTAGTACATATATTTGTATGTTCTGCTAAACAATGTTCTCTATTTCTCTGGGAATTGTTTTCATGGATTGAGCATATAACTTCAGGAAGGACTTACATGGAATCATAAAAGAAAAAATTGCACATTGCCTACCTAATTAGGTCAGCAAAATCAACCACATTTATGAAAATATTTAACTAAAATACATACAGAGAAAATGCTTAATTTGAAATACTTTTTTGATATCTTTATGTGTTCATAGTTATAAATCATTATCTATTTCTTTATTATTGAGTGAATTACTTCTCAAGGCAGTATAATGATTGGAATTAACTTCTTATCCAATTTATGGCATTTAGACAAAGTGATTTAAATAAATAGCAAAGCAGGGATTTTTAAATTCTT
>NW_012154652.1:0-675 GCF_000956105.1 Propithecus coquereli
CCTGTAGAGGTCTTTCACCTCTTTGGTTAAATATATTCCTGGGTATATTATTTTCTTTGTTGCTATTGTGAAGGGTATTGAGTCTTTCATTTGGTTCTTAGTTTGACTGTTCTACTCAGCTACAAAAATCAATGGTGATCTAGCACCTCTTGTATTATCCTGGATAGAGGTAGAGCCCATTCTACTAAGTGAAGTATCACAAGAATAGAAAAGCAAGCACCACATGCACTCACCATCAAATTGGTATTAACTGATCAACACTTATGTGCACTTATAGTAGTAACATTCATCGGGTGTCAGGCAGGTGGAAGTGGGGAGAGTGGTGGGTATACTCACATTTAATGGGTGCCGGTGTGCACCATCTGGGGGGTGGATATGTTTGAAGCTCTGACTCAGGTGGGGCAAAGGCAATATATGCAACCTAAACATTTGTACCCCCATTATGTGCTGAAATAAAAAAAATTTATATTGTAATCAATCAATAAATAAATCAGGTTATATGTTAATTAGCTTGATTTAGCCATTTCATCTTGTGTGTCTCAAGTCATAATTTAAATCACATATATACAATTTTTATTTTTCAATTAGAAACAAAAATAGCTGCCTTGGAGAATTGTTGTGAATGTTAAATTAGTAATTATATATAAAGCACATAGAAATTATATATTTCATGTG
>NW_012154652.1:725-1037 GCF_000956105.1 Propithecus coquereli
CATAGAATGTTAATGCAGCATTTAAATGGCACATTAGTGCCTCCCTTCTAAGGAAGAGCTTTTATTGCCAGTTCTCTCCTCTTCTGACTCTCTTCACTATATATCATAAAGTAGTTGTAAATGTAAATATGGCAGAGAAATGAAGTAAAATTGTTTCATAATGTATTATATTTTCTCAGGAATTGGTGAATTTATTAAAAGCAGCACAGTTTTGCAGGATAGGTTAAAGATTCTGTCTGTAGGCAAATTTTATTATATGATGTGTTTTAAAATTTAGAAATTATGTTTAATTACTATAGCAAGTTCTATTTC
>NW_012154652.1:6496-7567 GCF_000956105.1 Propithecus coquereli
GTATCCCTACTTCCTACACTCTCAATTCTCTAAATAAAATAGCTTTGGAAACATTTCTGAAATAAATAAAAAAGAAAATTCAAAATTAAAGTGAAAATCCGAATCTAAAGTTTAGAAGGTGTCCGAAGATGGGGCAAAATTTAAATATAGCTTCTCTTTCTAATGAGAGGAAAGGAAATTGTTTCTACTTCTGAGAGATGGGAAGAACACAAGGGAAAGAGGCAAAGAGCAGTGGCAATAAAAGCTAGAAAGATGGTCGAACCCCAGAAGCCTAGAAATCCTTTATGCTAGTGAGATAGAGTATTAACGATAATATCCACCTAGTAGAATGTATTAATTCTTCTCTTCCTTCACCATCAGTTTCCTGTTCATTTTATACATATCTCCTTTTCTTTACCTTCCCTTCACTTGGTAAACTACGCAAATTGGGCTTTCACTCTCATTACACCACCAAAGTAGCTCTGACTGCAGCCAGTAATTACGGCTTTGGTTGTATGATGCATCACCCAAATAGGGTATCCTTTAAAAGGAAAAGAAAATGATTAAAAATCAGGCTGGGCAATGGGAATAAAATAAGATTTTCCTTGTCAAACCCGAATCCTTGGTCATTCTTAGTAGAACATTTTTAGGCTTCATCTTATTTGATTTCTAAGCACTACAGTTGACCCTTGAATAACA
The DNA here is from genome assembly GCF_000956105.1 of Propithecus coquereli. NCBI lineage: Eukaryota > Metazoa > Chordata > Mammalia > Primates > Indriidae > Propithecus > Propithecus coquereli. Next base: position 7,175 of record NW_012154652.1, read on the forward strand.
TGAGGGTTAGAAGTGTCAACCCTCAGTCAATCCACAATCCATGTATAACTTTTGACTCTCTGAAAACTTAACCATGAAGAGCCTACTGTTGATTGGAAGCCTTACCAATAACGTAAACAGTCAATTTATACACATTTTTAGGTTATATGAATTCTATACTGTATTCTTAAAGCAAGCTAGAGAAAAATGTTATTAAGAAAATCATAAAGAAGAGAAAATGTATTTGCTATTTATTAAGTGAAAGTAGATCATCATAAAGGTCTTCACCCTCATTGTCTTCATATTGAGTAGGCTGAGCAGGAGGAGGAGAAAGAGAAGGGGTTGGTCTTGCTGTCTCAGAGGTGGCAGAAGAGGAAGAGTTGGAGGAGGTGGAAGGAGAAGCAGCAGAGGAAG
>NW_012154652.1:7617-8377 GCF_000956105.1 Propithecus coquereli
TATACAGGGTCTTCTCTGGTTCCATAGGAAGCATAGAATTATTTTTTCTAGATCTTTGAAACATTATGTTGGTATTTTAATAGGGATTGTATTGAATCTGTTGATCACTTTGGGAAGTATAGACATTTTAACAATGTTGATTGGCTGGGCACAGTGGCCCATGCATGTAATCCTAGCACTCTGGGAGGCCAACACGGGTGGATTGTTTGAGCTCAGGAGTTCCAGACCAACCTGAACAAGAGCAAGAGCCCATCTTTAGTAAAAATAGAAAGAAATTAACTAGACAAGTAAAAATGTATAGAAAAAATTAGCTGGGCATGGTGGTGCCTGCCTGTAGTTCCACCTACTCGGGAGGCTAAGGCAGAAGGATTGCTTAGCCCAGGAGTTTGAGGTTGCTGTGAGCTAGGCTGATGCCATGGCACTCCAGCCCGGGCAACAGAGTGAGACTGTCTCAAAAAACAACAACAAAAAAATGTTGATTCTGCAGACCCATGAGCAGGGTATGGTTTTCCACCTGATTATGTCCTTTGCTATTTCCTTCCTCAGTGTTTCATAGTTCTCCCTGTAGAGGTCTTTCACCTCCTTGGTTAAATATATTCCTAGGTATATTATTTTCTTTGTTGCTATTGTGAAGGGTATTGAGTCTTTCATTTGGTTCTTAGTTTGACTGTTCTACTTAGCTACAAAAATCAATGGTGATCTAGCACCTCTTGTATTATCCTGGATAGAGGTAGAGCCCATTCTACTAAGTGAAGTATCA
>NW_012154652.1:10587-11998 GCF_000956105.1 Propithecus coquereli
AAACATGTGAAAAAATGTTCACCATCATTAATCATCAGAGAAACACAAATTAAAATCGCAATGAGATACCATCTTACTCCAATGAGAATTTCCATTATTAAAAACTCAAAAAACAATAGATGTTGGCATGGATGTGGTGAGAAGTGAAAACTTAGTCACTGTTGATGGGATTATAAATTAGTGTAACCTCTATGGAGATTAGCATGGAGATTTCTCAAAAAATTCAAAGTAGATTTACCATTGGATCCTTCAATCCTACTACTAAGTACCTACCCAAAGGAAAAGAAATCGTTATATCAAAAATTAAAATGAATCATTATATCAAAAAGATACCTGTGCTCATATGTTTATCACAGCACAAATCACAATAACAAAGATATAGAATCAACCTAAGTGTCCATCAACTGATGAGTGGATAAAGAAAATGTGATGTGTGATATAAAAATGTGATATATATATATATACACACACACACGCACCATGGAGTATTATTCAACCATAAGAAAGAATGAAATAATGTCTTTTCGACAAACTTGGATGGAACTGGAGGCCATTATCCTAAGTTAAGAACTCAGGAATAGGAAAATAAATGCTACATGTTCTCACTTACAAGTGGGAGACAAACTATGGCTACACAAGGACACATAGAGTGGAATATGGTTATCAGTTATGAACTATGGTTATCGGGTCTTGAGATAGATACACACTTTACCTTCTGTGAGGTTTAGCTTCAATTGAATGTTATTAATGATATCCACCCTGCTGGATTAATGAAAATTAACGTAATGTATGTGTAGCACCTAGCATAGAATCCAGCCCATTGTAGACTCTCATTAAATAACAATAGTATTTTATTATGTTATTTTTCATTAGTCCTCTCACTCAGGACAAAAACTAAGAACTATAGTTGTTTATGATTGCTAACCTAACTCCAGAAGCCCAATACTACTGAATATTTTATCTCCATTTCAAATATGGAAAACATGAAAGACACTGAGATTTATATAGGAAATTCAACAGTAAATAATTTGTAATAAATCACTATGTAGACTCAATGCATATAATTTAGAACTATAGTAGCCTTTTCTTGATTTTCTTGATTAGATAGAAAATATGACATGATTCAAATTACTCTTCTAAATCTAGATGAGTCATGACAATTTCCACAAAGAGTTGCTTTCCAGTAAACTGAAGCCATTGGCAAGTGTTCCAGAGCAGCACCATCCAGTAGAAATCTAATGCAAGTTACATATGTTATTAAAAATGTCTGGTAGCTACATTAAAAACAAGTAAAAAAAACATGAAATTAATTTTAGTGATTCAATTTTTAACTCAGTATAACTAAAATATTATCATTTTAACATGTAACTAATATCAAACACTATTAATGAGATATTTACATTCTTTTTTT
>NW_012154652.1:12048-12482 GCF_000956105.1 Propithecus coquereli
AAAAATCAATGGTGATCTAGCACCTCTTGTATTATCCTGGATAGAGGTAGAGCCCATTCTACTAAGTGAAGTATCACAAGAATGGAAAAGCAAGCACCACATGCACTCACCATCAAATTGGTATTAACTGATCAACACTTATGTGCACTGATAGCAGTAACATTCATTGGGTGTCGGGCAGGTGGAAGTGGAGAGAGTGGTGGGTATACTCACATTTAATGGGTGCTGATGTGCACCATCTGGGGGTGGACATGTTTGAAGCTCTGACTCAGGTGGGGCAAAGGCAATATATGCAACCTAAACATTCGTACCCCCATTATGTGCTGAAATAAAAAAAAATTATATTGTAATCAATCAATCAATAAATCAGGTATATGTTAATTAGCTTGATTTAGCCATTTCATCTTGTGTGTCTCAAGTCACATTTAAATTAC
>NW_012154652.1:12532-16888 GCF_000956105.1 Propithecus coquereli
CTTTCATGATTTCCTCGATTGACTCTGTTGTAAATCCTGTATAATGATGCATGACATCTGGAAAAAGTTTTTTTTCCAGCAGGAATTTATTGTTTTGGGCTTGATGGTTTTCATAGATTCTTCTATAACGATGATGGTATCTTCAGTGGTTTAATCCTTCTAGACATTCATGCTATTCTCTCTATCAGCGTTTTCTCTTTTATAGCATTGACCGTCCTTTCTATAGAGCACCATATGTAGTGAGCCTTAAAGGTTCTTTCTTATTGCCCACATTTTAGAGGCTGAATTAGAGACATTGTGTTTGGGGGCAAGTAGATCACTTTGATGGCTTTGATGATGAACTCATAGGGTTCTGGGTAGCCAGAGGCATTTTCCAATATCAAAAGAACTTTAATCAGCAATACCTGGCTGGCAAGGTACTTCCTAACTTCAGGGGGAAAGTATCACTAGAAGTAATCCAGAAAAATGGTTCTCATTGTACAACTGAAAGACTGGCAGCTGGTGCTTATCTTTTCCTTTCAAGGCTTGGGGTTAGCAGCTCTGATCATAACCTGAATACATTTGCACAAAACGGTAGAGTTAGCCTATCCCTTCCTGTCTTCAATCCTGGTACTTGCTCTTCCTCTTCACTAAAAAAGAAAAAAAAAATTCTTCTTGGCATTCTTTTTCCCCAGAATAGGGCACTTTGGTCTTCATTATCTACCTGTTCAGGCAGATATTCTTTCTCTTCAATGATTTTCTTAATCACATCTGGAAACTCATCTGCTGTCTCTTGGTTTGCAGAAGCTGTTTCTCCTGTTATCTTGAAATTTTGTAAGTCAAACCTCTTTCTGAAATTGTCAAACTATTCTTTTCTGGCATAAAATTCTCCAACATTAGATCCTCACCTTCCTTTTGCTTTAGGTTGCCATATAATGACTTCACTTTTTCTCAAATCATATTAGAATTTATAGCTATGTCTTTCTTATAGCAATCCTGCACCCACATAAAATCTACATTTTAAATGGAAGATAAAAAGATATTTTGTCAAAAGCACAAGAGTTTTGTGCCTGCTGGCATAGCTGTAGCAACAATTTCACAAATTTCCTTTCCTTTTTTAACAATGGTACTTACACTGGATTTATTTATCTGGAAATGGCAGGCATTGCACTGCAGAACTCAATCTATGGTACATATCAAGCAATTCAACTTTTTCTTGCAATAGTGATGCCTGTTCTCTGCTTCTTGAGAGTACTTCCAGCATCACCAGTGGCACTTTATTTGGGCCCTATGGTGTTATGCAAGGTTTACAGTATTGCACTAAATATGATAAAAAAAAATGTGAGAACCACGAGGGATCACTGTTTACTACACTGCATAATTTACTATAGAGATAAACTGCACACATGGAGATGAGTAGCACCACAGGGTATTTTAAACAGATACTAGCAACACTTGAACTCACCACAACAGCAATAGGAGGCGTTTATGAAATCCAGTTTTGATTTCATACTGTATTTTTACATTTGTTCACATTTCTGTCAACCATAAATGGCACTATGTGCAATTTGTAAGTGTATGCCTAGGTTTCGATAAATTTTAACTTTTTAAAATAGATTGGCATGTATTTTATGGTAGTAAATAACACAATAAACTAGTATGTACATATATTTTATGCCTTTATCACATACCTAATTGTCTCAAATCTCCAAAAATATTTTTCAGTATATTTATTGAAAACAATCCATGTATAAGTGGACCTGCCCAGTTGTTGTTCAAGGGTTAACTGTACTAAGCACTGTTGAAAATTCCCTTCTTAAAACATACACTTGTCAGAATTCTATGATGCACTTCTCTCCAGATTTTCCCCCACTGGCCACTTAATTTCAGTCATCTTTTGTAGGATTAGCCATTACCTATGAATTAATAAATATATCCATGTTTTATTCTTCCTTAGCACCTTGCTAGACCACAATGCTAGACCACTGTGCATTTATTTGGAGCCACATGACTCTTTCTCATTAACAGAAGATGAGTGAACAGCTGTGAAGTGGCTGTATCTGTTTGTTTGTTTTTCCTTTTTTTTTTTTTTTCTTTTCTCTGTGATGGCTACCTTATCAAAGTCCTTGGAATGTGGTCTGGCAGGAACTGATGTGGTGAGTTAGTACCTCTATAGTCCATTTAGGGCTCTTCAAGGCTGTGAAAATGAACTCTTAGAGATAATGAGTTAATCTTGAAGACAATGAGTTAAGCCCCAGGTATTTAATCAAACAAAACAAAGGGCAGTTGTGCTGTGAGTTTTCTCTTGAAAAGGGAAATTATGTGCTGTGAATTTATTTCTCTTACTTTCTCTTTGATAGTTTATCTTTCTCTGTTAGCTTGTATATTAGCAAAGCTGCCCTTTCAATAAGATGCATAGAAAATTGCAGGAAGCAATTAAGTAGTTTTCTACTGACTAGAAAGAAAAAAGGAAGAACTAAGTTGAACTAGAACAAGTAATCATTACCTTTATGGAAAATTTCCATCCCCTGCAAGCTCCTGGCCCTGGATTCTCCCAGTGTATAGGTTCATTTGGATGGAGAACTAGTAAACAGTCATATTAGTAAATCTTGAAAAACATAAAAGAATATCTCTGAAGTCATTTTCAACTATCACGTTGTCATTTTTCAAATGGTAAAAGATAAACTAGAAATTACAAAAATAAAAACTTCTGGGATGTGTCTGGTTTTGTGATGGGAATCGAATATAAATAAACTGGGGGCACTAAAAAATGCAAGACTGCAATTGAAGTTACTGAGGAAAATAAAGTGTTTTGAGCCTTAGACCACATCTTTGGTCTTGTGAACTCTGAATTTTCATTTTTATAAGGAGGTACATGTGGCGTGAGAAACGTAAATTTACAAATTATACATTTTGTATATATTAAACAGTTCTTGTGCATTCCACATATCCAATTACTTTTTCCAGAAAATGTGTGTTGATTTTGCTAAACTGTTGTAACTGTGGCATTATATGCTTCCAAGTGACAAGCAGATGTAGTTCTGACATGAATGTTTCTCAATATTTTCATTCATATTCATGAATAAGGTGAAAGCAAAACATCAAAGACATTGTCAGAACTGCATTCTTTCTTCAATGACTGGATTATATGTTCAACAATTTATCGTAAACCTTCAAAAAGTTAAATATCTACTTCCATTTTGTTTCAATTTGTTTACAAAATGTTATGATACTTGTTTTTAAAATCTTTTTCTTTTTAAATTTTGAATTGTGTGTCAGTAAATACCTACCTCATTATGTTTCATTGCTGAATAATAGGCGAGTTCATTATTTATTTAAATATTACACTATTGGTAGATACTGTGTTTTTTCTGACCTTATATGTATTTTTGAGCGGCTATTTCTCTCAGTAAATAGAAATGCACTATTATGCAAAACATGATTTTTACATAAATACAAAACAAAATTTAGACCTGATTATTAAATGTTATTTTAATGAGTTGTCACATTCCTATGTAATAATATTCATTTTTTCAAGTACTAGATAAGTTTTGAAACTAAATTTTAGTGCTTCTATATACTGTTTAACCAGTATATATTATTGTCCCTCAGGTAAATAGGCCTTGCTTGCACAGTGACTTAGTTCACAGAATGGAGACAGAGAGTAGAATGACAAGGGAAAGAGAGAGAAAAAGCAAAATACACACACACACACACACACACACTCTCACACACACACACACACGGTGGAAGGAACACAAAGAGAAAGAGAGAGAATGAGAGAGAGAGACAATACCCTATGCTTTTATAAGCTGATCAAAGTATCGGAGTAGAGACTTAAAAAAAAAATCATGTCTTTCATTATTTATTTGTTTAATTATTGTGTATCAGAGCTAACATTTAGAAGACTAAGTTATACATGGCATGAGTGTGACTACTTTGATATAATAAGGAAACCATTCCACATATTTTATAATTTAAGATTTTTTATAACCATTTTTGTGTATTATCTGAAGTTAAATGATGCATCCTGCAAATTCTAACACAAGGAACTCTTTCTTCTGTTCAAATATGGCTTGACTGATGTCACCCTGCCTCAAGTGTATTACTTAAAAAGCAGAGTGCAAAGAGAACAGCTGTCAGGGTGAGAAGTCTAAACACATTTTTGAAAATAGCCTAGTGCTGACAAAATGCATTTAATCATGCTCAAGCTTCATGAAATTGAGTTCATTAAATTAAGATTTTAAACCATTAAGGCTAAGAAAAATACTCTTTGTATCTAAACTATTAACAAAACAAAGATATAAAGCTATGTCAGATGATTTTAAGATTTTAATAAAATGAGTTAATGATTTTTTCTTTCAATCTTTCAAATTT
>NW_012154652.1:21117-22775 GCF_000956105.1 Propithecus coquereli
TTTAAAAAAAATAAATAAATAAAGGTTCTTGCCTTATATGCTGAAGTTTCTGTGTTACATGTATTACTTTGTAGCTTTTGCTAACTGTCCACAAATTCACAGTCATTTCTGAGGAACTGATGATAAAAAGATGAAAAAGAAGAGAGAAAGAATGGAGAAAATGAAAAAAAAGGCAAGGAGGAAGGGAAAAAAGGTGGAAATGGAGGGAGAAAGGATGGAATAAACAGAAAGGACAAGAGACAGAGACAAACGTACAAAAGAAGATGGGGGAATAGCTGTGGAGAGAGAAGACACACCTCCACACTATATAATATAATAGAGTGTTTTAAATTTATAGACATTAAAACCAGACTAACTGAGTTCACATTCAATTCTCACTACTTCATGACTAAAAGACAGTGACAATTTGTTAATTCTCCCTAGTTTCATCTTTCTCATTTAAAAGTGAGGAACAGCACTACATTATGATAAACATTATTAGATACAGCCACACAAGTGTGCAGAGCCCATGAGCTCCTGAAGAAGAAACTGCTTCATCGAGCTTTGTGCCAAATGCATAGTAGATTTTTGTTGCTTGTCTGTTGAATGATTCATAGACACAGAATCATTTCAATTTACTCTGCTGCACACAATTCTATGACCATTCCAGGCACCTGCACAGCACACTATTAGAGAAATAGGAAAGATGACTGATTTGTTAGAGGATATTTAAAGCTTCAAATGCACTTCCCTTTTGCTCTATGACCTCCCATTTTCACTTACCTGACATTTCTTCATTTATGAGTGATTAATCAGATCAGGGCCAGCATGTTCAATGATCATGTTATCATTGTGTTTTGTTCCTTTGTTATATACTGTCTTTTTACAGAATTTTATGTAATGTTGCCTTATGTATGACTATCTTTCTCAACATTTAATATATTGAGAGCACATCTTCAACACTGCGACCTAAAGACTTGGTTTCAGTTTCAGAAACTTTTAGTTTTAGAAGTCATAGTTCGCACACACACACACACATACACACACAAATCACATATACCTATAGATAATCTGTATGACAGATGGCAGCCTCTGTCATTTTAGAGATTTGGATTATGGTGCCTTGAATCTCCTCCTTTTCAACGCAAGTAGGCTTCCAAATCCCTCTTAAAGATATTGATAAACTCCTAGATACATAAATCCCTATATTTTCTCATTATTTGTGGACAAGTCTTCATTATTTTCTGTTTTGCCCTTTAACTGAACAGCTCTGACATCATATTCAGAGAAAGAAAGAGAATATACATGTTTGGATGAGTGTGTAGTCTGACAGTTAAAAGTAATTCTACCTAAGAAATTTCAGTTAGTTACACTTTGGGATTTTTTTATTCTGCCACAGAAGAATTCCTCAAATTAGGAAATGTGTGTCTTGAATAAGGTGGCACTGTTTTCAAGTCATTATTTTACACTTTCAAAACCCAACCAAAATAGCTTCTTATGCCAATAAATCCAAATATTTTCAATAGAGGGACTTTAATTGTCTATGGGAGTTTATCTTATAGAAAAATTTCAAAATGTGTGTGTGTGTGTGTGTGTCCCTTTCTTGCCTCTCGCTTGAACTCTAATGTTTACCTTAAAGCATTAAGTAGGCATTATCACACTTTCCACAGCTTAAATTC
>NW_012154652.1:22825-25117 GCF_000956105.1 Propithecus coquereli
ACCAGGGACCAGTTTCATGGAAGACAATATTTCCAAAGATGGGAGTGGGTGGGATGGTTTCAGGCTGATTCAAGTGCATTACATTTATTGTGCAGTCAAACCTCTCTGCTAATGATAATTTGTATTTATAGCTGCTCCCCAGGACTAGCATCACTGCCTCAGCTCCACATCACATCATCAGGCATTAGATTCTCATAAGGAGGGTGGAACCTAGACTCCTTGCATGTGCAGTTTACAGTAGGGTTCACTCTCCTGTGAGAACCTAGTGCTGCTGTTGATGTGACAAGAGGCAGAGCTCAGGTGGTGATGTGAGAGATGCAGAGCAGCTCTAAATAGAGATGAAGTTTCACTCTCTCGCCTGTCGCTCACCTCCTGCTGTGCTGCCTGATTCCTAACAGGCCACAGCCTAGTACCAGTCTGTGGCCCAGGGGGTGGGGACTGCAGGTTTAGGGACTGATTTCTTGGATATAACAGCAAAAGCTCAAACAGCCAAAGCAAAAATAGACAAATGTGTCTACATCAAACTAAAATGTTTTGGCATGGAAAAAACAAAGCAAAACAAGACAAAACAGAATGAACAGTAAAAAGGCAACCTCTGGAATGGGATAAAATATTTACAAATTATTAATATACATTTTATAACTGAGTAATATTGGCAATATACTAGGAACTCCTGCAACTCAATAGTAAATCAAAGCAAACACACCAAACTAACAAAAAATGATTAAAAAATAGGCAAAGAACCTAAATAGACACTTCTTCAAAGAATAAATACAAATGGCCAGCAAGTATATGAAAATATGTTCAATTAATCTTCACTAATCATCAGGGAAATGCAAACCAAAACCACAATGAGATATCACTTCACACTGGTTGGGATGGCTATTACAAAAAAAAAACCACGAAACAAAATATAACAAATGTTAATCAAGGATGTGAAGAAATTAGAACCTTTGTATAGTGTTGGTAGTAATATAAAATGTTATAGCCACTATGGAGATTCTTCAAAACATTAAAAATTATTTTAAAAGAATTTGTAGTAGTCACAGAACTACCATATGAGCCAGCAATCCTATTGTGGGTATATGTGCAAAATAATTGAAATCAAGATGGCCAAGAGGTATTTGAACCTCCATGTTCATTGCATCTTTACTCACAATAAGCGAGATATGAAAACAACATAAATGTCCTTAGATGAATAAGTGGATAAAGAAAATGTGACTTTATACACACTGAAATATTGGTCAGCCTAAATAAAAGAAGAAAATCTTGCCATATGCAACAACATGTATTAATCTGCAGGAAATTATACTAAATATAATATGCCAGTCATGTAAGTACAAATACTGCTTGATTCCACTTATATGAATTATCTAAAATAGTCAGACTTATAGAAACAGAGAGTAGAATGGTGGTTACAAGGAACTGGAGAAAGGGGGAAATGGTGAGTTGCTTTACAATGGTTATAAAATTTCAGTTATGTGTGATAAATATTAGTAAGATCTAGAGATCTATTACACAACCTGTGCCTATAATTAACAATATTGTTTTGAACATTTACAATTAAGAAGGTCAACCTCATGTTAAGTGTTCTTACCACAATTAAAAAAAATCACAAAACACATGTTTACTGTGTGTATGTATATAGCTACTAAACATATGAAATTATACAGTAAATATTAAGATAGATATATTCTACAAGGTAGCCACACACAGATTTATTTGGTAATTGTATTTATACTGAGGAGAATAAAGTTAATCTCATTTCTGCAAAATATGGATTTAACGTTATTAGACAGTATTTTATACATTTTTATTTCTCTAGAGATTAACCTTTGTCAAATATAGGATGTTACATTTTTAATTTCTTTGAATATATATTCACTCCAAGTCTCTAATTAGAAAAATTGTTAATGAAATATAGGTCTTACTTCCCATTATACATTTTCCTTGTTGAGTGTATTCAAGTAATGTTAAAAACACCTTTAATAATCAGATCCTCATTAATTAAAATTAATGATCCAAGCCATAAAATGCCCTTCCTTTTCCCCATCACTTCCCTGAGGGCTCACTGAATGTTATTAGCAAACATTTCATTTTAATGGATGTAAATTCCAACAGGGTTACTTCCCACCCAACCATTTTGTGGCTGACATATTTGGTGGCATAGTCTGACATGTCACTGAGAATCATTTCCTCTATTAGTGTTTATAGATTCTTAGGCATACAAAAACAAAATTAACAGTAAAATAGCTTCACTCTTCTCATTATACTCCCATACATAAACAGTGC
>NW_012154652.1:27443-28677 GCF_000956105.1 Propithecus coquereli
GTAAGATACCTGGAGGACCAATAATTAAATATGTCAAGAGGAAATATAATTAACAATCACAAACTCTAATACCTAAGCCAGAAAAAGATCCTACAAACAACAACAAAACCTACATACCAATATATTGAGTGAACATAGATATAAAAATGCTGAATAAAATACTAGCAAACCAAATTGAACAGCACAGTAAAAGAATAATATACCATGAGTAAGTGGGATTTTTCCATAAGAGTCAATGATAGTTCAACATAGGTGAATCAATTAATCCAATATGACACATTAACAGAATAGAGGATAGAATCACATCATTGTCTCAGTAGGTGCAGAAAAATATTTGACAAAATTCAACACCCTTTCATAATAAAAACACTCAACTAACTAGTTATAAAAGGAACTTACCTCAACATAATAAAGTCCATCTAAGAAAAACCCCAGAGCTAACATACTTGATGGTGAAAAACTGAACACTTTTCCTCCAAGATCAGAACAGGGCAAGAAAGTCCAGTGTCAACCCTTCTATTCAACATAGTACTGGAAGTCCTAGGCAGGGCATTTAACAAGAAAAAGAAAGAAAAACGTCCAAATTGACAAAGAAGAACAGAATTATCTCTGTTAGCAAATGACATGATCTTATATGGAGAAAACCCTACAAACTCCCCCCAAAAACTGTCAGAAGTAATAAACAAATCCAGTAAGGTGATAGGATACAAAATCAACATACACAAATCAGTTGTGTTTTTATACACTAACAATGAAGCATCCAAAAGGGAAATTAGGAAAAAAAAAAACAATTATAATAGCATTAAAATGAATGAAATACTTAGTAATAAATGCAATCAAAGAGGCGAAAGATTGGTATGCAGAAAAACTACAAAGCATTGATTCATTGTTCAAAAATATTAAGAAAGACACAAAAAAATGGAAAGACATTTGTGTTCATGGAAGGAATATTGAGCATTGTTGAACTGTCCATACTACCCAAAATGACTTATAGATTCATGCAATCCCTACCAAAATGTCAATGGCATTTTTAACAGAAAAGGAAAAAAAATCCTAAAATTCATATGGAACCACAAAAGACACCAAAAAGCAAAAGCTATCTTAAGAAATAAGAACAACTGGTGGCATTGCAATTCCTGATTTCAAAATACATTACAAAGCTACAGTAATTAAGGCGGTATTATATTGACATAAAAATAAACATATGGACTAAAGGAAAAGAATACAGAACCCA
>NW_012154652.1:39959-42730 GCF_000956105.1 Propithecus coquereli
TTATCAACTAAATAATAACTGTTAATATGAGAACTGAAATTTTGAAGCAAATAACAAAATATAACTCCCTCTTGTAGAGTCATAGCATTAATATTTGCATTTCTTACTTTCATAAAAGGTAAAAAAAATGTATTTCCAGTAACTGCAAAATGTACATACTAACTTTTCCTTGATTCTCCTTGGTGTGAAGTTCAAAATATCCTTTTAACTGTTGGAACAGTGTGCTATCAGTGATAGTAGCTCTTCGAGAAGACTTTTAGCATCTTCAAAGACATCATTTTATTTTTATGACAATCAAACAAGCTTATAAATTTTTCATCAGATGATAAAGTGTCAGGTAGCTTAATTGATTTACTGGTTTCTTGAAATAAATAATTGCTCTGAAATTATCATTTTTATATCTTTACCATAGTCTTATAAATGTCATTTAAAAAATGGAACAGAAAATCCGTTAGTATGTATTTAGTTGACAGTTCTGAACGCTGTATAATATATTTTTAAATATCAATTTGATTAAATTAGTATTGCTATGTCCTAGTCTGTTGGAATTACATTTAAAGTTATGATGGATGGTGTGCTCTCATACAAAGTCACTTTTCATCATAAAACCATAATGATTATAATCAAAATCAATTTCAAGGGCTCCAAGCCCTTTAGGACTACCACATTGACCAAAATAATGAAAAATTAAAATAATTTAAAATCCATTTTAGCTCTGTGTATCTTAAATATTATACTTTATCACATTATGTAAATTACATATATTTGCCACCATAGTCTAGTTTAACAGCCTCTTATGTCCTTATGCAAGTGATAAGAGTGACATACTATCCACTTTGTAATGAGTGCATAAAATGATAATTTTGTAGACAAACATCTTGCTGGCAGATGCTATAAAAGGCTGTTCAAGAACCTTTTCAAAGCAAGTTGAAATAGTCTGATAATGAATAAATAGCAGATGCTGTCATTGTAAATTTTAGAATACACACAAAATACATTCTCAGAGTTTCCTGAAAGCAAATTTTAGCCAAATTTTTATCAGTGTATGTATTTTTAATTGAATCTTCTAATTCAGATGAATCAGAAATATCAAATATTGCCATAATTATTTCAGACTGTATCCTTAAATAATCTTCTAACTTTATTTACCTATATTGATTATAATCATGCAAAAACATGCAGTGTTTCAATGTATACATTTTTAGTAAAAAAATATTGTGTACTAAAATATGGCTGCAATTCTGGCTTTCAATTTAATCCACCCCCTTTCTCTGAAAATAAAAGTTTATAGGTTTAGGTAAAGGTTTATAAGTTTATTCTCAGTAATTTTTTTCAATTATTAGATAGAAAATTGATTTCCAAAAAACCTGAAAAGAATTTGTCTTCATGCTTTTATTCAGGGACAGACTAATTATTCCCATTGTGAAAAGAATATTTTGTTTTGGGGCTCAGTTTTATGTTTTTGCTTTTAGTTTGAATTGACTACATGCTCTATGACTTTCATCTCTTTTGATTCTGTAAAATAAACATTATTCCTGGACTTACTTAATTTTTAATTTACCTAGAATCTCTAAAATTGTTAATATAGTTCAGAATTTAGTGATAAATATTTAGAATTCTTGAGTAGGCAGAATAATGTCCAGTACGTAACATGCCAGAGAAGAAACATTATAAACACCTTGCCATGAGTTTGGCTGAAATGGTTTTAACAGAGTGACATAATCATATACTGTCTGCTGAACAAGCAAAGAAATAGGATGCTTTTTAAAACATTTGAAAGGCAGTTTTTCTCAACTAGTGTAGAATTTGGATCAAGCTGGAATGATATGCCTAGAAGAATCCACTAATACAGTTGAGATTTTTTATACTGTACTCAAATTTAAATGCCAAACATTGCCACTAGTTTAAAATTTTAGTTCACTGTGTGAGGAGTAAGAATATGGTGAAATTTTAAAAGTTCCATGAGCTGTTGTCAATTGCATTATGAACAGGCATCTATCTGAGAGAAGCCTTCCTTTTGCACTGTTTCTGAAAATACGAGGCTACTATGTGCTATATATAATCCAAAATTCCCTTTTTCTTTAAAAAAGAAGTTTCCTTTGATACATTTATGCCAATAATTGCTATTCTCACTTTATAATATTATGATGTTTAAAGAAATATCAGTAAATGGTATTCATTTATTGAATAACTCTACCATATTTTAAAAAGATTTAAATGAAAAAGCACATTGTATGTAAATATTGTATTTGTCCTCTTGTCTGATATAATTTATATTAAAAGTACTTCAGTACAAAGAGTTTGAAATATGTATGCATGTATTATTAATATTTTAATCTGTATCCCAGGTTAAGATATTTGATGTGAATTATTTTCATTATAAATCTATGTTCTGCTAATGGTTAGCTTTTGAAAGGGATAAGGGATAAACAGACCAGATTTAAGCACTGAAAATATAATTATCAAAATCTATACCTTAGCATTCATTAAATAACATTGTTGAGGTTAGAAGTAATTCTTTAATGGATGTGTTTCATCTGGTAAAGATGTTCAGTTTTCTGCCAAAACAATGCTACAACGTCTATAGTAAACAGTTTGTGTGGAGATTCAGAGGCCAACTAGGTGCTTTATTTCTAAATTTCCTTTCATTTTGGCAGGATCTTCTGATTTCTTTTTACCAGTAGAATATTAGGAGAATTAACATGTACGTTTTCAGTGTCAAAGTACTTTTTAAGAAGTGCTTTTTACCTCCTTAGTTAAATATATTCCTA
>NW_012154652.1:52708-53922 GCF_000956105.1 Propithecus coquereli
ATTTATACATGTTTATATTATACACATATATAACTACAACAATCTGATGTAAAGCCATACATTATTTTGGTAGTATTTTTTTATCCAGGATTGAGAGGAACTGAGATATAAGAACGATTTTTACTGGAAAAGATGAGTAAGTAAAATTAGTACTTAGCAAAAAAAAAGGTGGCCTCTGAGAATGAAAACTCCCAGTAAGAACTGTGTGTGACATTTGAATGTTACACTCAGAAAACAACATGTATGACTGTACCAGAATCATCCTCTGAATCACACAGCTGAAGAGTTCTCACCACCGCCTTTGGGAAAGGAATTACTACTGAGTTACAACCCATTATATATCCTTTATATTCATATGTATATAAATATATGGAGTAAGGTATGAACATGATGGAACTTGGCTTAATGCCATAAATATCACTCGCTTAGCTATGACTTTGTGCTCTTATTAACTGGTTCTTTACTCTGTTTTTAATACTTGAATCCCTGCTTCAGAAGTATCATTAATTCCCTTCTCACTTGAAGGACATTAAGCTGTGTAGTGGAGCCAGCTTCAGACTAAGACTGCTTATGTATGCTACTAATTGCAGTGAATTCATGCCAGGAAAACTGCCTGTCTGATTAAATCTAATATCGTCAATTTCTAGCTCCCTGTTGCTGTGCTGTGGTACAGCAGTCTAAGACACCGTCTTTACTTTGGTTTGGATCTTGCATATGGTTACCTCTGTTTCATCCTCACGAATGCAATGTCTTGTCTCTGGACCTAAATATTTCCCCATTATCTGTAGTCAATTTTCTCACTCATACAAGAGCTACCTCACACAATTCGATCAGCCTCAGTGTTTGATTCTGGCCCCACTTAGCCTGCCCCAACACATTTAAGAATCTGGGTCATGATCAATTATAATTGCCATATAAAAATTTAAAAGTCTTATCTATAGATAATTATAGTGAAGTTTAATTACTAAATATGACAGTACATCTTAATAATAAGGGGTAATGCCAACAGTACTCTCATAGATAGTACAGAATCTAGAATTAGAGATGAAATGAAGGCTATAAAGATACTAGTTGAGATTGATTTATTATTTCCTGTCATTAGGAATATGATAATATTCTATTAGCAGGACCATATATGATCTTTCCAGAAAAACCAATTTTCTACCAGGAATTTATTTAGGTTCATCAATAACAGAATTTTAAAGAGAAGTTTT
>NW_012154652.1:53972-56997 GCF_000956105.1 Propithecus coquereli
TTTTACCCCACATCAGCAGTGGCAAAGTAAGTTTGGCAGTTTAGGTGATAGTTTTTAAACTCCTTTTAGTGAATTTTATGTGATAAATTGCTTTATAAAACATACAAATAGAAAAATGATATAAGAAGGGTTTGAATAATATAATGACACTATTTTCATTATGCTATTTTTATTCTAAGATGAAAAGGGGAGGAAATATTAGAATAGTCTAGTTATTTAAACTCTAATTCCCTCAATACCCTTTAGGGGAAGATAAAATTAAAATAGTTAAATGTTTGGTGCAGTTTAGCTTCAGTGTCTTAATGTCTTTTAAAAAGAGATAAAGGTCAATATTAAGGATTCTTTGCTTTGGCTCAACAATACAAAGATAATGAAGGAGAAAGAAATAAGAGCAAAGATAAGGTAAAGAATTACTGAGATAGAGTACTTCCTCCTAAATTTAATGAATATTTGGATTTTTTTCTTAATACTGTTCTTTGAAAGTGAATGTCAATTATACAGCAGGAAGTTGTTTTTTTTTTCTTAATAATCTTTATTCCAAATGTCATAATTGGGAGAGTTGGCAATTGTAAATGGTAAATTGTAACATGATAAGTAGACAAAAATACAATTTTCCAAAAAAAAATAATATATTGAATTAAGTAAGGAAGATTATTGTGTCCAGTGCAGACAGAACCAGATATATTTTAATCTTTAATCATGAAATATTCCCAGGAGATGGGAGAAATGCGTGATTTCTTTGCCTTTGTTTGATCCTCATTTACCATTATCTCCTTGGGAGGGCAAAAAATAAATCTATAACTTTTTTCCAGTATTTTTCCTGAGTTAAACTCCTTTAATGTCATGTGTATTTTAACAATTTGATCTACATAGCAAAATTTACAGACTAAATCTTCAGAAATGTTTGTTATCATGATCACCAGTGTTCTTGTTTCATGTCAAATAGTTTAAAATGCTTTTGCTTGTTTGTGTGACATAACAGCAGCACACATAGCATGGCACGATGCCATTATATTACTTTCTGCTTTAAAAAATCATAACTAAAAATCATAATTTCTTAAATACAGTAAAAACATGTACATTATCAGGGACAATTGATAATGCTTGCTTTCTGTGTAGAACACAGGGATTAAATACATATAAACAGTGTCACGATGAAATGACCTTGAAGTACACTCAGGCCCGTGATCTTCCAAGATACTTTCTGATGTTCCAGACTGTATCTCTGAGTTAGCAAAATATGTTCTGATGAAGTTCAGAATGCATCGTTTCATAGATACAGTGAATACTGTACCTTTCACTCCATTAGCGACTGCCAGATTCGTTTTGGATTTGGCATTCCCTATCTAATTTGACACCAAATAGCTAATCTCTTTACCCTTTAAATTTCTGATGTGTCATATTGCATTACATTTCTTCTGTCACCTTCCATCACTGTATATTTTGTCGCATAGAAAAGCCAATGTGATTTGACATAACACAAGATGATGGGATCCAAGAGATTTAAAGCAATGCTAGTCAGTGGAGCAGAAACGTGACACATTGCTTCAAATGTGCAAATACTCACTTTTTGAAAAGTAGATATCTGCTAAAAGCAGGTATATAGGGTGATCCGTAATAGTTAAGGGAAAAATAAGAATTTTACCTTTTAGTGGCAAATTTAAAACTCTCTGCTGCCCTATATACATAACAGAAAAATTGATTCAAAGTGACAATGGCCAGAGAAGAATTAGTTTGATTCTACCGTATTTTGTATGGTAAGAATTTTTCTAAACTCGCTAAATAATACACCAATATGCCTCTCACAGTTTTGTCATTTTGTTTTTGGACAGAATTGTAAATAACTTGCATATGTTTATTTATGTCAAAACAAACATTGCTTTTTGTATTGTAACGCCTTAAATAATAATAATATACACTGAAAAGAAATTTTCACATTGCTCAAGTAACTTTTTTGGCTCATTTTAAAGTTATAATGTGTTTTTGAAACACCAGGTTATAAATTGGTACCATAAAGTCAGTAATATCCATGAGATAAATGGGATCTAGCTGCTCTATACACCCCAGAAGCATATTGGAAGACATGATTCTACCTCTTCTTGCACAAATTATTTAATTCATATTTTTAACTTGTACTTTTACAATAAATCCACTGATATATTCCATGAGCAAAGGCTAGGATAAAAGAAAGAAATTATTTATAATTCAGAAACAGGGGAAAGGTTAATATCTATGGTTGACATTCTTATATTTTTAATATCAAATGCACTATATCTGAATGCACATTCCATGATTGGAGAATTCCCCACCCAATGAGTATTGGTAGGTCATAAAGTCATCTTCCCAGTAAAGAGAGAAATATATATTTAAAACTTATTCACTATCTACTTGGAAACTCAAATATTATACAAGAATATGAATTAGGCTTCACTAATCTGATATACTCAATCCATGCTAAACAAGAAGCTAACAAAACAATGAATGAAGGATTATTTTGGGCAGTGGTGATTACATCAAAATCTTATTTTTATGATAGGTCACAGCATGAGTGCCATAGTTGTGCTGGCAGCATGACGAGTGTCCAGTTGCAGATATGGCAATGGTGTAAATTCTGAGTACACTGGTCAAAGGCAATGGTAGTATGAACTTTGCCTGACAGATCCTGGTGAAATACTTATTGAAATGTCTGGCTTCCCCTGTTCAATCTCTTCTCTCAGTCTGGTTCTCTAGACTTGCATTAAATATTTTGAGCTACACATCACAATGTGCTTTATATATATTTCCTTTTAGTTTAATTTTAGCCAAATGTTTTCATTGTTTTATTGTAAGAAACTTTTGCTATTTGAAAGCAAAAACTCAATGAAACCATTGAGAAAATAGACAAAGAATTTAAATAGCCACTTCTGACGAATGCAAATCCAAATGGATATTGACAAAGAAAAAAACAAATTTTCTATTGATTTATTAAATATAAATTACAAGAATGTGGAATATATATTTCCTTTTAGTTTAATTTTAGCCAAAT
>NW_012154652.1:59727-62715 GCF_000956105.1 Propithecus coquereli
CATAGAGTTTGTTGAAAATAAGAAGCAACTAGTGAGCACTCAAGCATTTATATTTTAGCATAAGTTGTGTGCTATTACAATTTATCTTGCAGTAAGTCATATAAAATTTCAACTAAATTTTACAAAAGAATTATAAAAAGAAAAAGTACACAGGGAAATGTGTTTTAGACCTTCCATAAGTAAGGGAGAGGTCCCTGGCATGCTTCACTTCATTCTACTTCTAGTTTTTACAGACTATCTGATAACAAAGTGAGACCAGAGGCCAAAAAACAGTATGAATAATTTCAACTCCAGAATAGCCCACAGGGTGTCAGATCAGACTAGACTGAGAAACTAGAATACACTCTTAAAAATTTCTCACAGAGAAAGGAAACAGGGCTTGGAGGGACGAGAAAAAGTTAACACAAGGACTAGATCTAGAAAAAATGAAAAACAAAATGGGAGGTCAGACGAGATAGTGTATGTTTGTGAGACAATGAGAAAATATTCTGTTTGTTTCAGATATCTCCATTCCGTACCAAGTGTGGAAAATAGAGAAGAGAGAATGTGGTTATAAAGGGCTTTAAACAGAGGAAGTTGGACTTTTTTCATCATTTGAAATGGGAAGCCCCACTGTCACCCCTCAACTCACCTCCTTGTCCCTCCTCCCACATCCATCCATCACTTGCCTCTCATCAAGTAAGAGAATGGTGTGATTAGATATTTTTCAGCAATTGGTAGTTGGTAGAATGTAAATAAAATTTAAGAGAGTCGAGATAGAGATAAGTGGCTTTAACAGGAAATAAAAGTTTTCATTATAAGAAAGAAATACAGTTGACCATTGAATAACAGGAGTTTGAACTGCACATGCAGGTCCACTTATGAGCAGAGTTTTTAACCAAATCCAAATGTAAAATACAATGTTTTGTGTTTGTGGAGGGCCTGGGTAGCAGGAGAGCCGACTTTTCCTATCTACAGGTTCCACAGGGCATATTTCAGGACTTGAGTGTGTGGATTTGGGTATGCACAGAAGTTCCTGAAACTAATCCCTGGTGAATACCGAGGGCTGACTCTGTGTGTGTGTGTTTATATTCTAAATTATGCATAAAAATATAGGAATTCTTACGTTGACAATATATAGGATAATAGAAAAAGAGAGGGATAAAATAGAAATTTCCATTTAAGCTTTAAGATTTATTTTGTGAGGTATGGATGTTCAATATTGATTTGTATGTAGTGAAAAGTCAGATCAATTTTAGTAAAGGAGGAAATCCTACCCCATTTTTAAAGATAAATTTGAAATAGGTGTGGAGTTCCTATTGCAGAAGATAGAAAACAGTAGAAGGGAGACCAATAAAGCCACCTTTATACTATTTCAATTAAGTAATCACAAGGTCCTGAATGAGAATGATACAAATACTCTAGACTGTTCACACAAGAGAGTTTTCAAGTAGATTGGGGGTCTTGATAGACATAATTGACAGGATTGATAATTTTTTTCCTCTTTCTTAGCAAGTAATAGCAAGATGATCTTTCGTGAGAATTCTTACCTTTCTTTAGTGGCAATAAATTTACAATTACTGATTCACCAGTAGGAAATGCTAAATTTTGAGGATGCTTTCCAAAAACAAATTTCCCTTTCATAGAGGATAAGTTTAAACATTCCCAGGCAGAATTAATTTTCTAAACAGTACGAAATATCCGATTTATGTGTCATGATCCTCTTGAGAGCCTTTAATGTCAATAGAGTAATATATTGAAAGATGCTGTGTGAATTAGGAAAAGCAAATTTTACTTTACCATTACAATGCTCAGAGAATTTTGACAGTTGAGCTCATCTATGCTTAAGAAATGTCAGATGATTGAAACAAAAACATCTATAAATTTACTTTTTTTGTTTTGCTAATTTGCCTTACCATTATTACTGACTAATAATTTAGGTGCGAAGTCAAAGAATTTCTTTGATTAGGTAAAAATGGTGAGGCAAAGGAACATTTAAGTAGTCTACAAGTCAAATTTCTATTTTAGTGACAGGGGCCTGTAAGGGTTGCAAAGTCCAAGAAATGCCTTGGGAAAAGGAACGTTTGGGCTTAGAAGTGTCGATTCAGCCCTTCAGAGTTACACGTGATACTTCATTTCTGTTAAACACTTAAGCCAGAATATGAAGCCTTTTCTTTCCAAGAAAACGCTGCCAAGACTTCTCAGGCAGCGATTTATCAGAGAAGTAAGATGAGAGGAGAACAACCCTGCTTATACTACTCTAGATAAATGAGGGTTCCTTGTGTACTAAGATTGTCTGGCATATCTGCACAGACCAAGTTATGTTTGGTGAATTGTAAAAGAAAAGCCCGCATTGTAAAGCCCTTAGGAGATACTATCAAATGGTAGACAGACTGAACTAAATGTGTAACTTCAGACAATTCTGAGTCTTATTTTATCATGTGTACAATAAGTATTAAAACACAAAACATACATAATCTAACATAGATTGTTGTTGTCAGGATTAAAATAGATAATGCAAATGGAGCATTTAGCAAAGTACAAGACAGTAAGCAGATATTTTGCCATATAAACATTTAGCTTGTTTTCCTTTTCTTGTTTTCACCTGGCTTTGTAATCTTTTTAAATAATAAAATGCCTAGCTCCTGCCACTATGATAACCTATTTTTATATAGAGGCAGAAAATGGCAAAAATAAAAATGTAAGAACAGGTAATAGACAATGGAACAGGCTTATTTATTTTTTAATTTTAAATACCAGTAGAACTATGCTGTTCATGAGTTTTTTAGTTGTCAATTTGTTAAAATAAATTTATTAAGTTAAAATAAAGGAACATACTTAACATATTTTAGTATCTTCTCTTTTTTGGTACCTAAATAAAGTGTATGAGTCCGGTGGCCATATTTTCTTTATCACATACAGCAATGCTGATGAAAGCACTCGAGGCCAAGATAAAAAATATAAATTTACAAGCATCTGAAATGATAGTGCAGTAACTGAAAAGTTAAG
>NW_012154652.1:74875-75868 GCF_000956105.1 Propithecus coquereli
ATAGAATTATAATGAAAAATATTATCCACCTATATCCCCACACTCACTATGCCAGCCTCACTCCAATGCTACTTCTCAGATACCCTCACTTTTAAATATTTTTGGCAGTTACCTCCATGTTTATAATGTGTGCATAGTGGTATTTAAAAGTCACATTTAATAGTCACATCCTTCACTTTCCTGCTTCAGTCTTAAACTATTTGTCCTTGATTCCTGCTGTGAACCACCTATCCCAGGCTGCCTTTGACTCTAGTCCAGGATTGCAGGCTCCTTGCTGCTTTGTTCCTTAAAACATATACTGATAATTTCAGAGGAGTAGATGTGGTGGGGTAGGGGGGAGGGTCCTGGTGTTTCTAAAACATGTTTTATACCATCTTGTCTTGTTTAATTCAATTGGTAGCTTAGCAAATGATACATTTCTGAGTTGAAAAGACAACATCCCTGAGAAACATGAAAGCATTCCTTCCCTGCCCCCTAATAGCTAATGTCATTCATGGAAAAGTTGGCTGCCATTTTGTTTGCAGATAATCTGTTTGTGTGGTTTGGTTTGGTTTCATTTTGTTTACCTCTCTAACAGATTTCAGTTTTTAGTATTTTCATAATTTTGTTGACACTCATGAAAACATGCCTTTTTGTGTACATGCATGTGTTTATTTCATGTATAATCCCTCACCTGGAGAGTATTATCATTTTTCTCTTGATTATTTCCACTATTGTTTTGCATATATATTCTTTCCTCAATTTTCTCTACTCTTACAGGTTATGGAAAATTGTATAAATCGTATATTGGACTTTCTTAAAATTTTCTCTATATCTATAAGCATTTTTCCTCATGTTTCTTGCTTCCCTTTTTTTTTTCTATTTTCTGGGAGATGTTTTAACTTAAGTTTCTAGAGTTGCCAATAATTTTACATAAAAAACTATAGTTTTTTGGGGGGAGGAATGTATTTTTCCAAATTTTCCTAAAAATTTTTCTTTATTTTAGAAGCAATT
>NW_012154652.1:75918-79069 GCF_000956105.1 Propithecus coquereli
TGGTAGGTTTAATGGAAGTAACATTTTAGGGAATTAATTAAAAGATAAACAATATAAGAAAATCAAAGACAAAACTATATAAAAACTGAATTTGTAAATAATTCCTTATTAAAAGATGCATAATCATATAGTGATTAGTGCTTTTATATTTCGTTCGTGTTACTTTGCTATAGTATATAATATGTGGCATTCCAATATTCCTTAACAGAACATTATTAAGAAATGTGTTCTGTCTCTTTCCTTTTTCCTAAGGGTTCCAAATTTGAAAAAATGATACAAATCTTTTTACTTTTTGTTTGTTTACATGTTTTTTTTCCTTAGACAGGCCAAGATTCACTATTTCTGCTCCATCTTTTACTACTTGACTTTTATTTTTCTACAATCTGTATAGATACCTCTCTTCCACTTTTAGGACTAATTTGTTCAGTGCTATTACTAACTTTAGCAATTACATTGTCAAGAAATCAAACAAAAGATTTTTACCAGCATAGTTTTTCTTCTAGATCCAAACTGACTCCAAAACATACACCTTAGTGTTTATTTATTTTCAAAATCTCCACGTTAAGCTGAATTGCCTTAAGAAACACATTATGGTTAACAAAATATTGAAGTTTAAATAGAATCATGAGAGTCAGAGATGTTTATTGATTCCCCTGTGTTACAAAGCTAAAGAAATTTCAATGGTAGTAAAACGTGTTCTCATTTTACTTTACTTTTAAGTCTTTTGAAGCTAGTGATAGTGTTTTGAGCCTTTTTTCTATCCAAAGCACCTGGCACAGTATTTTTAATCAAGTTTCACATAAACAATATATGTCAGTAAATAGAATGACCACACAGAGTAATGGATACAGGTCTTTCAGCAAACCCACTGAGGAATACAAGATAGATACACAAGAATATGAGATAGGAATAGTGCAAGGTACAGTACAGCATTTGGGACTCTGTAGACACCAGGCAGGAATTTCACCACAAAAATTTGTGAAGCTGAAGAAGAGCTCTGTCAGAGGCAATAAACATGATCCTGGATCCCAGTGCCTCAATGCGAAGTTGCTGCTGACACTTCAACAAGAATCAAAATGTGGCTCCTGGATTCCAGACAATGGATGGAGGACTATTACCAAATTTAACCTTACATATAAAAGAAGGCTAACACATTCCAAAAGGCTATCTTGGTTGTCACCTCATCTGACCTTGTTCCAAGATAATCTCTCTGCATTTTTGAAATTCACCATTTTCCATTTTGAGTATTGCTTCATTTTAGCAACTGCAGCTCACTCTGCACTGATTTGCCACAGGAAGAAACGTCTTTTAGCACATAGAGTAAAGGACAGGAGATAATATAAAATAACTCTTTATGTAGCAAGTATTGTATTATAAATATGTGTACATTAAAATTAAATTTAAAAATGAATGCCAAATATGAAATCTGACCATTTCCTAAGTGCACAATCTAGGACTCACAAGAGTTTCCCACTAAATAACAGAGATCCCAGTTCCTAGCATGATTCATTGATGTCTATAGTTGAAACTCGATCCCCTCAAAATATAAATATCAACAACTTTCTTCTCCATCTAGGATTTGCCCTGAAATCAGCTGCATTTTCTTGATCCCTTGATTTCTAATTTTAGATAAGCCTCTTTACAAGATAACAATAATTCAATTAAATTTGAAAGATTTATTTTGCTGAGATTGTGTACCAATCAATATTCTAACAACTGTAGATACATTAGTGAGCCACACACATACAGATCATTGTTCTAGTGGGAGCAGATGGATATTAAAATAAAATAAGGTCTTTATAAGGTAGGTACACTATAGGGTGTTAAATCCTCCGGAGAAAAATAAAATAGGAGAAGGGAGTAAAGTGAATGTTAAGAGAAGGATGCAATTTTTAAGAGTAGTCAGAGCAGGTCCCACTGAGAAAGTGACATTTAAACAAAGAAATGAAGGTGGAAAGATCAAAAATTAAAAAAAACTAAAATAATACAACCAATCACTTCTGTAGAATATACAACATAATATAGAACATAGTACAGTTTACACATAGAATAGATGACAGCTAAAATTGATTATTTATGTGCCAAGCCCTGACTCTAATCGTGTTACATAGCACCATTTGTTAGCTTACATTACAACTCCATGAAGTAAGCAAAAGTATTATCCACATTCTACAGATAAAGAAACTGAGGCAAAAAGGTTTATGTAATTTTTTCAAGGTCATGCAGCTGATTATTTACAATTACAGGTGGTTTTGCTCCAAATCCCAGGATTTTAACACTAAAATAGTCATATTCTGAGAAGTAGGGTGATTTACATTCTATTTATTTACTTCCATGTAGAAAAACAAAAAAACAAACTAACCCCTGCCCACTGATCTTGGCCATGTCCTATTTGTCCTCCATTCAGGCCCACAACTGTACAATCCACTGGAAAACGTTTATTACAGTATGAGAAATTTAGTTCTCAGTAATACCACATATGGGAATCAGCCAAGCAGTGTAAATTGAACTTTAGAACTTCAGGTCTGGTTCCCTTTACAGTCTGGTGCCAGCATCAGCATCAGGGGATGCCTCCAGGTCGTTTCTGTCATTGCCATCCTCTGATCTCCATCTCCCTTAGGAAGACAATTTTAGAAAAGCATCCACACATACACACATACACACACACACAGACACACAATCTATACACACACACCCTACTCCATGCTAAAACTAATAATTTTCATTAAAATGCTGATTATATCCACACAAAGAAAAAAATAATTTCCCAAAGGAAACATTCTATGAAAAAAATGCTTTGTAATGTTCTCTGATCCTCCATCTTTTGACTCAAAAGTAATCAAGTATGCAGGTAGAGGCAAAGGGGAATCTCTGTGTGTGTCTCATGCTGATGCCAGAGATCTGCTGAAGGTTGACTAGGGGAGCCAAGGTTCCGACTTTGTCATGCAAAGAGTAAAGCTGCCAACGCGGCCTGAAAGGGTTTCAGACAACTAATAACTTGAAATCAATAGAGCAGTGGGAAGGAAAAGAAATGTGACCAACACAAAAACATGAGTAAAGAGTGTGAAATGAAAACACGATAATAAATAATTAATAGTAAATCCAAATAAATAGAAGAAATAAAATCAAATAGATTATTTATCTCCAAATA
>NW_012154652.1:83894-86036 GCF_000956105.1 Propithecus coquereli
TAGGAAGCACAGCTAGTAAGTGAATAAGTCAATATTTCAACTCCAAAGTCAATGCTACTCCTACCATGTCATATACCATAGGGATTTTTTAATAATTTTTTTTGAGGGGGAGGGGTGCTGAGAGGGTTAAGTTCTTTTAGTATTATTATTATTTCATAATATCACAGGGGTACGACCAGGAGGGCCACCCGTACCTTTTCCAGCTGGACACCCTGCACCATGTCCATCCTTAGGTCCTCCAGGACCACCTGGTTCACCAGGTCCTCCACCTTGTGGTCAGGTTCTGCCTCCTCCTCTAGCTGGGTCTCCTAATCGAGGTGATCACCCTCCACCACCAGTTCTTTTTCCTGGACAAATTTTGGGCAGTCCCCGTTGGGCCTGCTTCCTCCTGGCCCTCCACCTCTAGTTCCAGGCTATGGCTCCCCTTCTGGTCCACCACCTCCACACCAGGGACCACCTCCACCTCCAGGCCATTTTCCACCTTACCCACCTGGTCCACTTGGGCCACTCCTTACACTTGCTCCTTCTCTGCATCTTTCTGGACCACTTCCAGGTACCCCATCACCACCTCCACATGTGAACCCGGCTTAATTTCCTCCACCAACTAACGGTGGCATGCCAACATCAGATAGCTGAGATCCAGCACCAACAGATCCATACAGCCGACCTCCACCATATAATGGGGTAACCATGGGCCCCCTGGAAGGGAAATGTACACTCAAAGAATACCATCGAGTGAAGCTGAGTTTGAGGAAATCATGAATGGAAGTAGGGTAATCTTAAGCAGTGCTATTTCAAGAGCTGTGTCTGATGCCAGTGCCAGCGATTATGGGAGTGCTATTGAGACATTGGTAACTGCAATTTCCTTAATTAAACAATCCAAAGTATCTGCTGATGATTGTTGCAACGTTCTTATTAGCTTTTTGCAAGATCACCTTCATGGAATTGAGTCCAAATCATATGGTTCTGGATCAAGAAGACGTAAAAGATCAACAAAGAGGGACCATAGTAGATCACCGGAAAAGAAACGGCATCATAAATCCAGGAGTAGAGCTCGTCATGACCATCATTACAGAGAGACAAGCAGAGAACGAGAGAGGCACCGGATCCTGACCCAGACCATGACTGAGAGAGTGACTGAGAGCGAGAGTATCGTCATTGTTAGTAATGTATACCTACATTTTAAATGGTCCAACTACTTGTTCTGAATTTAATCTTTTGGAAACATCTGTTTTCTACCTATAAACAGATCTTATAGAAATCAGCCATTAAATATGTGGGCAAAGATATAAAGACTACTTTGTTAGAGCAAAAATTTCTGTTTTCTTCTTTTCAAAGGAACAAGTTGTTGCCACATTAAGATATAGGCAGAACTGAATACATACTAGAAAAAAAATATATTTAAACTACCAAAGACAAACAGATGCAGTTAAATAGTCTTCATATTTTTTAAAAAAGAAATCAGATAAGAAACATCAAACATGTCCTATTCAAGAAAATAAAATTGAATGATTTTCCAAACCATTCAAATATTATTTTATAATACCTCTGAAGCATGAAAATTATATTACCACAAACTACTTTCTTCCTAAAGCACAGATTGAAACAATTGAGTTCTACCAATTAACAGATGCTATCTGTAGGTGGTACATTCATTTATAAAGACTTATCAAGATAGGAATAGTAATTCAGTAAAGAAAGTTAAGTCACCTAGTACAATTTGAATCTTTATAGTCAATTTATTACTGGTAATGACAAAATAATGTGAAAATGGTAAATGGTAACTATCTCAGAGATGGAAAAGGAGAATTAAATCAGCAAGTGCTTATATAGGAATGCAAAATCGTTTGTAGTTACAGCACAGTTGCCGATAATATAAATTTCAGGAAAATGAAGAACAAAAAGGAAACATTTTTTGAGCTATATATTGGTTAGTACGGTAGAAAAAAATTAAAAAAGAGAAAGAAAGAAAAGGAACAAAACAGAAAAACATGCTCCCCCAAGTTATAAAAACTAAGAATTTAAGATCTATGGGTCTGGTGGACCTCTTTTATTTCCACCACCATTTTTTTACTTTAATTATCTCTCCTCTGAAGTTACTTTTTAAAAAGGTATTATTTAAAAACGTGCTCCATAACTGGG
>NW_012154652.1:86761-97685 GCF_000956105.1 Propithecus coquereli
ATAATTTTTATTACTTTGACGTAGGGTAGGAAGGTGAACAAAGGATTAGCACTTGAAAGAATGAATTCCTCTAAATTACTGAAATAGATTAAGTGCTTATTATATTTAATAGTCCTAACATACATTACCATCAAGTGGTAGTGAACTTTCTATTTTTACTAATGGCACAGTAGGTACTCTATGCATAGTTCTGAAATGGATGAATATTTTCTAACCGTTCATGAAGAAGGAAGAAACCTCTGTGTTCTCTCTCTCAGGAGTTGCTTTACTGATCACCAAAGCACCATCACAGTGTAGATTATTTGGATGTAATTTACATTCTTGCATATACTATTATATAAATCTGGTACTCCATAGTCAACTTATTTTACCTTTGTTACTCCCTAAAGCAACAAATGTTTGTATTATACTGTTTTGTTTCTCAGAATTTCTTTACCACATACCCACATATGATCCAAATGATTCCAAATCCATGATTTAGTTATGCTGCTAAACAGTAAATATAGTTTTATACACAATCTAAGAAGTTACAAAAGTCTTTTTTGAACAATGTTCTATAAAGAAAAACTTCTCTGTGTGTGATCAAAGTCTGACCTGCCCTGACTCACCTGAGTCCTTCTCAGTCTTCCCATGACAAGCAGCTCAGCAATCAGTAACAGGTCACAGAAGCTAAAGTTCAAGGATTCCGCATCTCAATGTTTCACATTTATTCTGTTTTTACTTGGCCCAATGATCCTGGGTCTTATTTTATAACTCTCACTTAAAATATAGAAAAAAGTTTTTCAAAATATCACATTTAAATACACACACACACACACACACACACACACACACAGACCCACAGGTATATCTCCAACATTATAGTGTCAGAATGTGGTTGTGATGAAGATGATTCATTTCAATACAAAATTCAAAATAGAAAAGACATAAGATTGATACTAAGTTTTATAAAACCAGTTCTAACTATGCCCAACTTAGAGGCAAATATATTCCACCCACCTCTGGACCTTTGTCCAATATATCTAATTTGTTTCCTAAAGTTAGCCTTAAAAATGACATTTAGCCTGTTATAAATCACTTTTCTTATTCAAAAGGAATACAAGGACAAAGAAGAATTTCCATATACAAGATGACCTGCAAAAAGAGACTGAAATAAATTTCAGGTAAAGATGGTAATATGTATTTGTGCATTTTTAAAAATCAGAGTAGGCATTGCAGCTACCTCTTTTTTTTAGTGTCATAAAAATTATTCCTTTAATTCACCTAGAATAAAGTAAGATTGACAATGTTATTCATTTAGGAACACTAAATGATCTTTCCTGAATATCCTTCAGAGTTAAGCAGTCATGTGACACACTACATATCTAAAACTTGCAGCAGCTGCAGTTCTATTGTTTGTTATGCAGACAGACACAGTTAAGCTCCCTTGGAGAACATTGTTGGCATAAACCAGTAAAAGTTTTCTTTATGCTAAAAACATAAAACAACAGACTAAATGGCAGCCAAAGAGGAGGTCACGACCGCCAGCAGTACACTGTTATTCATTTTTCCCGAGTGAATTAATTTGCCATGAACATTAGAAATAGCATCCTTCATGTCAGAAGCAAAACCATTAGATCACCATCCAGAGAATGGACAGGAATTACACAGACATCTAGGAACTCTAATGCCATGATAATTACAATCTTCAGTAATTCAATGGCTCAAAAGTTTTGCTCATCTGTTATTTGAACTGAGGGACATCTGTCTGTTAAGTCTGTGAGCCCTGTATGACTATTTAAAATGCCAACAGATGCTAGAAAATCAAAATAAACAAAACTCAGTTTAAAAGAAAAGTTTGATTGTTATCAGAAATAAAGATAGATGGATGGACAAACATAATAGAGACACACTTTATTTTATGTAGTTTGTCTGTGCTCATGTATCTTTTCATTTATGTGGCCTCTGACACCACAATAGGACTTTATTAACTGGGGCTTAGGACAAATGTATAGTAGTAGCTTCCTACATGATTTACCTGAGTCTGTCTCTCTGCCCTTCAGTCTATCATCCATATCAAAACCACAAAAATGTTCCAATAATAGAACTAAGAGTGTGTCATTTCAAAAGAAGATTCTTCAGACTTCATAATTTTGTGCAGGTCAACCTCTGCAGCCAAGTTTCACATTCTGCACTAACCCAGGTGGCCTCTATGCTCTCCTCAGCTTGACAAGACTTTAGACAGGTTTCCTCCTGGCTCTAGACCCCTGCTCTCACTTTTCTTAGGGCATTTACTTTTTAAAACTTGAAATTATAAATTTTTTCTCCACCTTATCGAGACGTAAATCTTCTCCTAGTCTATTGTCAATTTTACAACCCAGAAATGTCTTTATGAAATATAATCATCAAGAGAATAGTGCCCTTCTCCCAGTCTCTACGAGAGGGCAGGAGCCTGACTCCACTCAGCACCAATTAGTAAACACAGATGGCCCAAGTACATTAGCCAACCTCCCTTCTGATGTCCTCTGGTCCTTAATCCACTAGATCACCTCAGCCCTTGAAAATATTAAAAATTATCCACACTTTGTTTTTCCAGGAGAGTTAAATTCCATTTTTCTCCTCTATTGCAATAGTCTTGACCCCTATTGCAACAACCTTGAGAAAAATCTTCCTTGCCTGTTTAAGTCTACACAGTGATTATTTTCCTTGACAGCACTTACTCTCTGCTTTCCATTCCTCATTCCTCTTTGTGTGTCCTTCCCCAGCCTTTCTTTTTTGAGATCCTAATTATTCTTTAAGACCTATATCAAATACATTACATATGAGTACAACCAACTGAATTGAATTTATACGGTGGTTTCAAGAAAGAAGGGGATTCTTCATTTTGTTTTGCAATGTTTACTGTCCAAAAATGTAAAACAAGATAAACAATCTCACCCTACATAAATTAGTCATTCTCTCTTCAAGTACTCAGTATCTTTAATGAGAGACTGAAAGAGTGAAGAAAGATGTCCTTTCTTGCCAAGCAGCTAGCAGGGCATTTCTTTAGTTTCCAGTCTTCACATGTTCACTTAGAAAGGGAAAAAAATGAGTTAGAACACTGTGAAATTTGTCTTACTGAAACATTTTTCAGTTACTTAAAAGACGAAGAAGACTATCATCTTCTTTCTCACCAGGCAACTTCCCTTCAAATGACTTTGTAATGTCACTGAATATAGAACTCTGCTGAGCAGGGAATAGAAACGTTGATGTCTGTAGAAAAGTGCTAAAGAACTCCTTGACATTTTATGTCTGGCACTGTAAGGAAGTGTACTTATGAGAAAAGTTTATTGTGATGCTCATCAGGCATCGAATGTTCTGTTTTTTTCTATACAAAAATATATAATTATGTGCAGCAGTATACATGCATATCTGAGTAAAAAGAAATAACACAGTGGGAAATAAGGGCAAGAGCTAGAGTCGGGTTATTTGTTCTTTTCCCTTTCATTCTCAAATTTGAAAAAAGAAAATAATTAAATGGAAACAAAATAACAATATAACCAAAATCTGAAAATTGGAGGTTGAAAGAGAATAGTAAGATCTTATTAAAAAAAGTTTCCTTGATTTCTTTAATACTCTACATGCGATCTTTTTTCATATTCTCCGAAGCTACCTCAAATATACCACAAATTGCCCACTATGCAGGGCCATTATGACCCTCCACCCTGCCCCCACCCTCTCTCAACTGGACTCCTGAAAATAAATCTCAGAAATTGTATTACTGATTCTTTTCTTTTTTTCTAAAAACTACATGATACCTGGCTGTAAAAGTCACTATGGTGAAACAAATTTATGCTTTCGGTAAAAGAGAAAGCATGACACTCCCTTGCTCATAACCTTCAAATCTATCCTCCAAAATCTGAAGCACTTGACAATACTCAAAGCCACTACATGATATTCCCCAAATTTGTTTCTACAAAATTATTTCCTTTCTTTCTTCCCTTCAGGACTTCTATTCAGGCCAAACTGGACTTACTGCTATCCCTCTATAACTACCTGGAATTTCCCTTCCAGAAATCTCCACATGATTCACTCCCTTACTTTCTTTGGGACTCTGGTCAAGTATTGTCATTTTAGAGTCTTCTAGAATCTCTCATTTTAAAGTGGATCATTCTCCACAAGTCACCTTTTAACACATGGTCCTCTTTTGTTGTTTTTATAGTACAATTTCCACCTGAGATAATAGCACATAATAGTATAATAAGGTTGTACACTTTCTAGACACATGCTCCACAGCAGTGGCTTCCCATTCCACTAAGAATAACAGCCACAATGTCTTGCATGGACTCTCCCTATGTCTGTGATCTACTTACCACACACACTTACTCGCTCACTCTTTTCCAGCCATTCTGATATTCTGGCATGTTTTGAACATAAATAGCTAGGTCCTGATTTAGGATCACTGTATTCATTGTCATTTGCAGGGCTTATTCCTTCATTATATTCAGGTTTAGCACTACTTCTGTATTAAGGCCTCCCTTAATCACAGTATTGAAATGCCACTTCACAACCTTCTCAATCGCTGCACCCTGCTTGTTGATTTTTCCTACATTTATAGCTACTTTATATGTTAAAAACTCATTTTATTTGTTGATATCTGCACATTCCTATAGAATGAAAATAGCTGCTTTGACTCTCCGGGTTATCATTGTATCTTTGGCTCTTAGGAACAGTGTGTCGTACATAATGAAACCTCAGTAAATACATTGAATGAACAAATTATATGTATATGGAAAAGCTATTTTCTTTAAATGCTGCACATAAAAAACTAACAGGAACATACCAATTTTCTTGAAATTATGCCAATTTTGAAGACCTGCATATTGTTTCTTTATGTTGGAAAGAAGACTGACTTGGATTCTTCCCTTGGGCAACTCAATTTGTTGTGACAGTTGATTAAGAAAACAGTAGATAATACATAGCTTAAATTTAAAAACGATCCCCATGATCTATGATATTTTATTTTTGAAATAACACTAAAGAAGAAAAGATTAGTGAACTTGGAAGACCTGCCTATAACGAAACACAGAAATATTGGACTCCCAAAAGGAGTAGGGAAAACATAAAATATTTGAAATAATAATAATGACTCCCATATCTTTGCATATATAATAAGAATGTCGACCCATAGATTTAAGAATCTTGATAAATTCCAAGCAGAATGAACATAAACACTTTCACTAAGGAGCATCATAATGAAATTGGTACAAAAAAGCAATAAAGAAAAAATTTTAAAATAAGTCAAAGAAAAAGACATCTAACAGTTGTTTTATAAAACAGCTCTCTCAGAGAACAATATTAATAACTTCTTCTTTTACACCACTTTTAAAATCTTGAGCAAGTGTTTTTGTTTTTTGCAGCAAATTCTAATCTGAAAACAAGTGGGGAAGAGGATATAAGGAATTACAGTTCTTGATGTTCCCTCTGCTATGCTTAGGGCTCATGGAAAAGAAAGGAAATGATACAAATTGACAGAACTCACTTATCTTTTGATCTTTATTGCCTACATACAGCAGGTATTAACATTTTTCATATAATGATATTAACGTTAATGTTTTTCATATTATTTCTATACATTTATTTTAATACTATGTTTGTATTTGAATAGGAGGCATTTATCTGGTTAATAAGAGCCATTGCTTTCATTATCTTAATGAAGAATTTTAGGATTCCTCAGAGGAAAAAGGCACACTGTATGCTCTTCAATTCAGAAAGCTTTTAATTTTTTACCCAAAGTCTAACTCATCATCTAACACAATATTTGCAGATATTTGTATAGTCAGTTAACAAAAGTAAGAAAGATGAAAGTCAAACTCTTTCTTCTCTTCCTCCACATTAAATTAGAAGCCCCTTGCTAAATGCATTCAGAGCATCCTATAGTTCTCTCAAAATATTTTTTACTTTATTTTAACGGCTTATTGTAATGGCTTTCTCCCTCTCAGAGTTGAATTTACCATGAAGCAAATAAATCTTAAGCCTCTAGGACCCACATATAATGGGGCCACTTTCTAGGCTATGACTATTGAGTACTGATGAATTAAAGATCATTTCAAATTAGTCTCTACAAATGAAATCTGAAATCCCCTGACTGTTTGTAGCTGACATATGTAATAATCTTGATCCTAGTTTTACCAAATGTAACAACAATTCTAAAGTGTATCTCATGTTACCAATGATTTCAGAGGCCGAAGGAAACATCAGTAAACTGTAATAAAATAGTCTTCCCAGAGAAAAGACTGAATTGTATGTTTGCATTTAATTTTTAGATATTGTCTTTTAAGGATAAATTAATTGTTTGATAGTCAACCACAAGAAGTCAAATTATCTTTGCAAAACTGTATGTACACTAGAAAACCCTTTTCTAGGCATTTAGGAATACATATGGGAGAAATAGTAATCACTCTACTTCATTATAAATCAGAAGACATAAATGCAGGGTATGGGTTATCTGCTCCTCTGTGACCAAATCCTGTGACTTCTCTGGAAATAACCATCATTTATTTAAGAGATTCATTTGGGGTGTTTATTTTTATACAAGATTCAGTCTTGTGTACACATGAGGCAGATTCACCTGGCATATCTCTTGTAACATAAAAACAGCTGATTGTTCTGTAACTGGAAAGTGGGAGAGTACCTGATGGAAAAAAATTCCATGTGAGCTGTTGGGATTATGATCAATCCAATTTTGATCACATGTTTAAATGGGCCTGACACCAGCCACAGTAAAACCATCCCTCTTGACTTGTTTCACATGACTTGTTGCATATGACCGTCATAGGCTACTAATCCCAATTTATATTAATGGAAAGTAACTTTTTGTTCCCAAACCAATTCTCACTATTACCATCATTTTAAAGAGGCCACTAATACCTAGGAATTAGACAGTTAATAAGGAAAAATGTAGTAATATGCATTAAAAACTTTCCTCTTTTTCACTGAGGACAGATCATATGTTTCCCTTTGGGGTCATTAGGTCCATCAAGTCTAATCTTAGACATAGTTACTTATAAATAAATGTTTTATGAAATAAATAGACTAATAATTTATGTAATTGGGGCATATATTTTTATTCAGATCTCAGGTTTTACATCTAAAAAATGAGAGATCTGAGAAAGTTCATGCCTGAGACTAATTATATTATTAAAATTTTCATAGAATCTTATATAATGCAGTATGTTTGCAATTTATAATATATCTAAGTTGAAATAAATGAGTTTAAAATATGTGGATTATAAATATGCAGATATAAGTTTTTAACACACATGTATATAGCTCTACCATTATCTGGCAACTGCAAATTTTGTCTGGCAAATTATCAGGTTTTTATAAAAATATTAATCTGAAAAACAAAAAAAATCAATTTATGTAAAAATTACGGATACTCGAATGCATGGGTTTTTAATATGATTTTTAGAGATTTTTTTCAGTGTTTAAACTGTGTAAACAGAAAGTACAATACTTTAACATCTAAGAAAAAGAAACAGAGTAAAATGTCAAGTAATCAGAATTCCATAGCATTTTAAGAGGAATAATGTACATTCAATAGTTACTATGTACCTTTTCAAGGTTATATGATATTCAAAATGGGTTAGAATGTATTAAAAAATAAAACTACTTCATAAAAGTTGACAAAACATTTCCATCTAGAAAACCATAGTGTGAAGCAGGTCAAATACATCCATTTATTATGGAAGTTTTAAAATCAAAACTTTTAATAACTGACAACTGGTGTCCAGAGTCACTTCATTCCCTGAGAGGAATGATCTCTCCTTCTCACTAAATCACACCGTGTTATGTGACAAAGCACATGAAGTGTTAGTGGCCACATGCTGACTGAGCAGCTGTACAAAATGAATTAAAACCAAATTGTGAAAATGTCTAGAACTGCAAACTTTTTAGAATTTTTAATGAAAACAGAAAGATATTTGTGTCTATAACACAGCCAAATAAAATAATGATTTTAGCATATTAATAATTAACATTTTGTATGTTGTCCTTGAATGATAAATTATGTCTTCATTATAAGCATATTGCATTATATAGATTTCTATTTAATGCCCAGAATTTTTTTTAAAAAAATATGTGAATGTGAGATAGCAACATAAAGTATAATAAAGAAACATATAGTAAGCTGTGGTTATTGACTTAATAAATAGGAGTTAACTAAGATCCAGGATTCAAATACTGTTATAAAAGAGAATCAACAAATATCAAGGGATATATATGATATTAATTCTAAATATTAAAAAATATATAAATATGTCATTATTTGATATCTGTGACAGTTATTAATTTATCACCTCTGAGTGCCAAACTCACTCTTCAATACATGCTCTGTGATAATGGGCATATTTCCTTTAAAAATTTCTTTCTTGTGGTGAGTAAAATTTTAGCGTCCTCAGCCAAGATTACTCCTGCATTTCCAGAGGTTGCACATTTGGTCTGCAGCATGGATGTCAGAGCTGCCCCAGCCACGTATCCAGAAGTGTGATCTGTAAGCATCCTTGCAGCCCCAGCCCAGGCTGATGGTCATCATCGTGCATCTATTTCCACACTAACCCTGTATGCTGTGTGACTTCTGCACATTCCACATTGCTCTGCTCACCTGCCCCAAGTCCCCAGACTTTGTTTCTTAAGGCTTTCCTGATGCCGCAGCCCTGTCAACATTGTGCATCTCCCAAAACAGACATCACGTGTTCCAGGCCTTCTGGCTGTACTGGTGCCCCTATTCCCTCTGTTATGTCTATGTGCCCAGCCAGTGGCTGGGGGTCATCTGTGTCCTTCTTGTTTTCTAGATGGTTGTTTCCTGCTTGCTCAAAAACGTTCATAAACACCAGACCAGTCAAACCAGTGAACTTCTCTCCCATCCAGTGGCCTGCAACTATACCTTCTCTACGGAGATCTGAACCGTAGCCTTGCAAGTAGGCCACCCTTCCAGGTATGATCCTCCCTGGCAAGTATCCCTCAGTTCTAAGATGCCACATAAAGATTTCCTATAGCTTATAACTGCTTTTACCATCATTTAAACATTCTTTATCTTAAAACTTCCTTGTTTATATTATATCACTGTGTGGTTTATGTGTCCTAATTGGATTCAGATTAACACAAAATTAGTATCAGGAGTGATCCCAGAATACCAGCCCCTAAAAATGGAATTTGAGGGCTGGTTTTGCCCTTGAGCTTGAGCACAGTGCTGAGTTCCTTGGCAATGGAAAACGGAATACCGGTGACCTGTGACATGGAGTGGAATCTCAACCAAGCCAGCTCCTGTAGTTGACTGTGATGAAGCACCAACTGACTCATGTATCTTGGCAGCTCATGCGGCTGCTGTACTTGACTGTTTTAGTAATAATGATGATATAGAGACTATAATATAGGATCAACACTTTTGAATGAAAGTAGTTTGCCTTCTGTTTTCTGAGGAGATAAGCCTTTTGTTCTTAGAAACACAATGATAGGTTCATTTGTGGAAGATACCTTGGAAGTTGACAGTCGTTTTATTCACGACCCACTATAACTACACCCTGTTGCCACTAGGCCCATAGGTATTGGTCAAATGTGAACATGATCAGGAGATTTGATATACACTATAACCCAGGAGGAAATGACTCACAGATCAAAATAATTGCAAGAATTTCCTATTGTATTTTGGCAGAAAATGAAACATGTATGTAGATAGAAACTAAGGGCATTAGTCCAAGAAGGGAAGGATATAAAAATGGACAGAACTGGATTAATTGATATAGGAGCACTTACTAAGGAGCCCAGATTTAATATCACATCCATTATTTTTTAAACATTCCTTCCAAGTTGTTCTCTTTTTTGTCTTTCTCTGAAACTAATTACACTAATGTCACATTTCCCCTCCTTCGGTATGCAGTGAGATGGGTTAAAATTAATTAATTAATTAATTTAAAAAATTCCTCTCCCACTTATATGTTTTCTAACCAGTTTGCTGTGTTGCTTCAGTTAGAATATTCGATATTGACTTTCTCCAGTTTGCTAATCTGTTTTATCTTTTCCATTTTGCTTTTTAAATCTACTGAGTTTTTAATTTCAATTAGTTTTCTTCAATCCTAGATTTTTTAATTTTTTTCTTATTTAGATTAGTTTTCCAGTATAACTCTCTCTCATACATCTAATTTTTGACATATGAGTCATTTTGTATTTAAAATCAATTGCTGATAAATCTAATAACTAAGTTATTGGCATCTATTTTCATTAATTTTCTTTTCCTTCTTGATCCTTGGTATTTTAACATTGGACAACCATAAAACATTTAAGAGTCTCTGAATAATTTCTTTTTTCAGGAAAGTATCACAATATTCTCTTTTAGACAGATAAAGTAAGGACATCTTACATGAACTTGTTTAAGTCTTTGCTGCAATGTTGCCGGTTTTCAAGTTGCTTTGCTTCCTGAGGTTTTTCTGCATGGGATTTATTTCCATTTCTAGGATATAGCCCTCTAAGAATCACAACTGAAAGTATAGACCACTCTAATTTTGCGTGTCATCGACTCTAATTTTTATCTCCTCGGTATGGTGAAACTGCCTCTTACGTTGCAGTTGACATGGGGGCAAACCATTAAATGAAAGGTTAATGTCTCTGAGCCTTTCTTCTCACTGGTATCTTCGCTACTATTTTTTTTTTTTAACTTTCTTGTTACTGCAGCCTTACTCTTTTTTCCAGCACTGTATCATTCTAAAAATACAATCTGCTATCCTCTCTTATTTTTGGCAAATTTTTGGTTTCTTGGACTTTGTTCAGTGTCATTAATTGGCAAATGCCCTCAGGGAAAAAATGTCTTGATAACTGTTTGTTCAATTCTGTAGTTCATTTTGTTATGGAATCCTATCTTCAACTTATGATTTCCTTGGAAAACTTTCAATTTATTTATGTTATTATT
>NW_012154652.1:102380-104718 GCF_000956105.1 Propithecus coquereli
CTTTAGTGAATTTTTCTTCCAAGACCTGGATTTTTTTTGTGATTTCTTTGTATTGATTATCCATTGTTTCTTGGATATCATTCAGTCTTCTTGCAATCCATGTTTGAAATTCTTCTTCTGTCATTTTAGTGTTCTGAGTTTGGTTAATGTCCATTGCTGGGGAGCTGTTGTTCCTCTTTAGGGGTGTGCTTTCCGTTTGAGTCTTCATATTTCCAGAGTTCTTTCTCTGGTTCCTTCCCATCTGAATCAGTTGTTCCTTCTTGCCTTTAAATTTTCACTTGGATAATGACACACCCTGTTTAGCCTCTGAGCCAGTAGGTGGTGTTTGTGAGTGAGAATCGAACACATCCTTTGCGATAAATCAGTAGATGCAGTAAAAGGGTGTGCAGGATGACCTCCCTGTCAGTAGGTGGCACTTGCAGGGAGGAGCGAGCTGTGGTGCTGTGTTTGGGTCCTGTAGCTAGCTCTTATTCCTCTAGAGAGGCCCTCTTGTGCCTCGGGTGGTGGCTGGGGCCCTGGGATTTCCAGGTGTGTCCTTATTCTCCCCCTCAGTGGGGGGAGTGAATCTGGGTGGGGCTGGGTTGGGCAAGCCTGCCCTCAGGCTCCACCACTGCTGTTAGCAGGGATCAACTTCTGCTCTTTGTTTCTGTGCAGAGCTTCCAGGAGGGGCTGAAATGGCTCCACTCAGCAGAAAGTCTGGGCTTAGGGGCTGTGGCTGCCCAAGGTCTACACTCTGGAGCAGGTCTCGTTCCCCTCCACTCTCCCCCACTCTGTGGTGTCTCCCAGGCCTCTGCCAGCAAGCAGGGCCTCAGGCCTATGGATCTCCCATGGCTGTGACGTGGGCTGTGGGCAGGAGGTTCCCTACTCAGGATTGTAGCCTGAGCTGTCCTTATTCTCCCCCTCAGTGGGGCCAGAAACGGGAGTGATTCTGGGTGGAGCTGGGTTGGATAAGCCTGCCCTCAGGCTCCACAGCTGCTGTTAGAAGTGGTCAAAGTTCTGCTCTTTGTTTCTGTGCAGAGCTGCTAGGAGGGGCTGAAATGGCTCCACTTAGCTGAAAGTCTGGGCTTGGGGGGTGGGGCTGTCCAAGACCCACACTCTAGAGCAGGTCTCGCTCCCCTCCAATCTCCCCCTCTCCGTGTCCTCCCCCAGGCCTCCGCCAGCAAGCGGGGCCCCAGGCCGATGGATCCCCCCTGGCTGTGACGCGGGTTGGGAGGTTCCGCACCCAGGATCGTAGTCCGAGCTCGGTGCACAGCTGTCCCTTAGGAGGAGAGTTGCCGGTCAGGCACGGGGATCCGCCCCTGAAGGCGCACACTCCTCAGTAGGCTCCTTCACAGATCCCTCCTGCGTGCCCCAGAGCAGTGCGATCGCGACCCGGGGTGCACGGGGTCTGGTCTGCAGGCCTGACCCCTGGACTCTGGAGATCAATCCCTGACCCTGCCAGGGGTAGAGGCGCTGGTCCCCAGTCACCTACAGGGCGCCCAAGCTGGATTGATTTCACTCCACCTCGGGATTTGCCCCACTCTCCTGGAGTCCCCAGGCAAGTAGCACCTGGGAGGGCTGGCGGGTAGGGAGCTCGCAGTCTGAGTGCCCCTCAGTCTGTTGTAGGGCCCCAAAAGGAAAGGTCCCGTTCTTTGGAGATGCCTCTGTGTGATGGCTAAATTGTCTTTCTGGGCACGCCCGAGTAGGGAGGGGGAAGGAGAGAATGGGGCACTATGGCGTCTGCCGCTAGGCTTGGGTCTGCACCCGGGGAGGTGCCCCGAGGGGGCTGGGAGCCCGGTGCTGAGTCCACAAGAGGCCACTGCTCACTGGCAGCTGCCGTCTCTGGGCTGGTGTTGGCAGGTCTCTCCAGCCGCTCAGGAGCCACCCACAGTCCAAGATGCAAGGGAGAGGAAAGTGAACCGCTCCACCTACCCTTGTTGCTGGTCTCCAAGCCTCTTGGGACCTCTCTCCTTCCAGTTCTCCTCTGCAACGGCTTCCCGTGGAGCCTCCTGGAGTTTCAGGCACCCTTCCTTCCGACCCTCACCCAATCTATGTTTCTCTGCTCACTTATTTTTTTTCTCTTTCTTCTAAAATTCGTCTTTTTTGCAAAGACCTTCTGACTGGCGGCTTCTCTCATCCGCCATCTTGGCTCCTCCTTCACTCATATTCATATCGACACATCTCTTTTTAATCTAGGAAAATAAACTTTCTCATGAACCCATAAGATTTCCCTTTGTGTCTCATTATTTAGGGAAGTCAGATTCTCATGCCTAAATAGATTACTGGCAAAAGGACTGCAATTTTCTGATTAGCTTAGATTGTAATTACTGATGGACATTACTACTGGAGAAGGAACCCG
>NW_012154652.1:104768-106008 GCF_000956105.1 Propithecus coquereli
TTCAGGCTGCTATAACAAAATGTCATAGACTGGATGACTTAAACACAAGATATTTATACCTCACAGTTCTGGAGGCTCAGAAGTCCAAGATCAAGGAATCTGACAGTTTGGTTCCTAGTGGGAGCTGAAAAACATAAATGATTTGAAATACCATATCTCACTTCACCTGGTTTATATAAAGAAACCTATTAAATTTAAACATTCTGTGAAAGATGATAAATGGAATATTTTTAACATTTAGTACAAAATTAATTCCAAACTAAAGATAAATGTTTGTTTTAGCTTGAAATTGACAAGAGAAGACATCTAATTGTTAGTTTGGATTGTCCATCTTTTTAAAACATCAATATGTTATACAAACTCAAATAGGCATAGTAATGAAAATTGCTGTTTCTTTTCATATAAAAGTAAATAATATGTAAAGTAGAAATTTATAAAGATTTTGAATTTTATGGAACATGCGTAGGTATTCTCCCTAACCACCTCCTGCTCTTTTTTCTCTTTTGATATCACTAGTAGAAAATAGGCATACTTATAAATTGACCATTTTTACAAGAAAAACAATAAGAAAGAGAAGGAGATGCAGGAGAAGCAGGAGGAGTAGAGGAATAAAGAAAGGAAGAAGAGGAATTAAAAGTGACTTTTACCAGAAGAGATATTGAGCAGTAAGGGCAAATCTTTGAAAACACACATCATTCTTCCACTAAGATGAGAAATGCAAAAGAAAAATTTATTATTAGTGGCATGCTAGCTACCTTGGAAAGCTTTCAGGTCATAAGAACAATCTAGTGCTTAATTTTAATATATCAATGGAGAGTGAGCTTCAATAATGTGTCCAGACCATAAGTTACTTTCTTAGGAATGTCACAAAAGTATTCATAATGGCTGGAGTACAAAAAATACTGTATTCCAAAAGGGCAAAAATATTCATTTATCCTTACATTTTCCTCTGGATCTAGCACACAATAGTCATTGAAAAGTATTTTAAAACAATAATTTTACAGAAATTTTATACAGACCTTATGGTTCTCCAAATCTAAAGATGATCCACAAGATGTGGTACATTTGAGCAATTTGCCTTTGCATTAACCATACCAGTAAATTAGTCCCAACCATAAGTTTTCAAAGACACTTTGAAGTTTTCAAAGTAAGTTACAAAACAAACTAATCACATTTTGGATGCATTACTGCTGAAAGGAATCAG
Source organism: Propithecus coquereli (assembly GCF_000956105.1). Lineage (NCBI taxonomy): Eukaryota > Metazoa > Chordata > Mammalia > Primates > Indriidae > Propithecus > Propithecus coquereli. The sequence continues at coordinate 105,973 of NW_012154652.1, forward strand.
CTCCACACTTTCATATTAGATTCATAATTGCATACC
>NW_012154652.1:106058-107763 GCF_000956105.1 Propithecus coquereli
GAAGACTATGAAGAAAAATATAAATAAAACCATGAATGTGGATATTAGAGAAATACATTTTTTTTTTCTATACGGTGGCCACAAAAGGCACAAATAGATGGAGACTTTTGATTAGACTCTTGGAAAAACTAAGTGAGTGAATGGAGCACATGTTTTTAGAAAAAGCAAAATAGGCAGAGGAAAAGACTGCAAACATTTTGAAGTAGGAACATTCCTATATTCTTAAAGAAATCCTGAGAAGATCAGTGTGACTGGAATGAAATAGACAAGGAAAAAGAAGGAAAGGTCAGAAGGCTTTGTAGGCCATTATTAAGAGTTGGGTTTTCATCTGAATGTGACAAAAAGCCACTGGAGAGTTTTGTATAGGGAAATCACACAATCTAACTGAAATTATAAAGGAATCTTTTTGGATGTAGTATTGAGAACAGACGAATTAGGGAAAGGACAAAAATAGGGAGACCAGTTAGAGAGCTATTTCAATAATGTAGGTGGGAGATGATGGTGTCTTGGACTCAGGTAGTTGCAGAGAAAGTGGTAGGATGTGGTTAGATTTGAATATATATCAAAAGTAGAGCAAAAGACTTTGCTGATGGATGGAATGTGAGGATATATGTATGTGGGGAGGAATGGGGATTTAAAGATCTCATATTTTTTTTTGCCTGAGAGATTATAATAATTATTCTTTGTTCTCAACCTAAATATTACTCCCTTATCTAACTTTTCAGAATTCTAGCTAAACTTTAACTTTTTCTCATATAGACATGGCCTATTCTTTTTCTGGGTTTCCTAAAATGTTACTACTCTTTCTCATCATTTCACAATCATATTCTGAATTATATTATATTTATTTGCTATTTGTCTTACTCACCTACCCCTATAGAAAAAAAATCTAGCTCCTCAAGAGAAGAAACATTATCTTCCATGACTTTCATTCATGCCAATAATAGTTTTTTCCTTGGACAATGTGCTAGGCATTGGAGATATAGCTATATATATAGTCCAACATGGACTTCCTTTCATGAAGCTTCTGCGTTGTGTATAAATGCCACTTTTGGTGTTGAATCTGTATGTGTTGAATTGTGAAATGCAATATACTTTTTTAAGGAAATATTTCTATTGCTATTTGTGCTATTAAAAAAAAATACTGACAAAAACATCTTCCTTCAGCAGGAATAAGATAAAACGTTATACTTGGAAGTTTATCCTAAGGGGAAGAACACATGAGATTGCTATTTGCTTTCTTAAAGCTCATAAAAAGAACTACAAACTCCTGGAATACGTCTAAGCAACCCTGATCAATGATTGATAGTGTTCAATAAGCCTATTTTCAAAGCTTTAAACAAAAGAGAGATAACGGTATTGTTTAAAGTCATCTGGCTCTGTTTGTTTTTTTGGTATTTATGTTCCAAGTTAACTGTTTTATACTTGCAATGGTAGTTTCTAATATGGAGGGAAAGTGTATTTTTTAGATACACTTGCCCATCTCGGTTGAGCATATTTATGTTTAAAAAAAGTTATTCCAGTTCATTTTAATTGAAATTTATAGAAATATTTTGCCAAGATGAAAAGGAGAGACAAAGGATGACAATCCAGTAGTAATCCATGAGAACACATTTTGTACTTTTTGTGATTGACCAATATAGCTAAATATTAAGATGATATATTCTGGTGCCCAGCTGTCAGACTTCAAAATAGAGCTTTATCA
>NW_012154652.1:127128-128042 GCF_000956105.1 Propithecus coquereli
TAATAAATAATTTAATTTAATGATGTGAGTATCCCTTGGGTCATCCCAGGAAACAGAATGAGATTTTGTACTCTGTTCTCATGTGGTAACTCCATTGTAACATATGCATCTCACGGAGCCTTCTGACCCCTTACTCAATAGTTCATCAAAAGACTTCCAACATCTCTACATCATTTACCGTGTGTGTGTGTGTGTGTGTGTGTGTGTGTATATGTGTGTGTGTGTGTCTCAGCACAATGTTGAAACTTCAAGAAGCCATTGCAGCAGCATGTTTGCAGCACATGCCCCTATGTGTCCTTGCAAAGACTGAAATCTCTGAATCATGAAAGAGTGCTCCTGTATCAATAAATCATTTTTTATTGTCTATCTACCCTCCATGATATTACACTCTCACAATCCACTTCCATGCATGATTCCTGTTGACACAAATTATCTGGGTGTATCAGGTACAATTGTTGTATTAAGAAATTACCTCAAAACTTGGTGTCATAAAGCAATCATTTTATTATGTGCATGGATTCTTTAGACCAGAAATCTGGACAGGACACATCAAGGATAGCTTTTTTCTCCTCCATGATATCTGGAGCCCTGGTGAGGAAGGCTCGAAGTTGAAAGTGATCAGATGCCTGGAGGCCATACCTTCTGAAGATATTTTTAATTATTTATATCATTTTTGATGCTGGCTATCAGCTGGGTACTCAGGCTGTCAAACAGAACAACTTACATGTAGTCTCTCCTTGTGGACTCTCCATATGGGCTAGTCTGAGCTTCCTTAGAGCATAGTGACTAAGTTTCATCAGGAAATGTCTCAAAAAGTAAGGTGTAAGTGCATGAAAGTTTTATGAATGAATTGTAAGAATCCTTCAACAGTATAATTTATTTTTGTTTTTGTGCTATAGATATAATATGTTTTA
>NW_012154652.1:128092-132558 GCF_000956105.1 Propithecus coquereli
ATTCTTCTTGTTCTTGGGGAAATAATCCTTCTTATTTTCTCTCTCCATGGCTTACTTTTTTTTTCTTAACATACAACATTGGGTAGAACCTTCTGTCCAATGTTGAACAGAAGTGTAAATAATCACAATTCTTGTGTGCTTTTTCTTTTAATAAAAAATGTATATGATATTTCTCCAATAAGAATTAGGTTTGATGTTGGACTTAGCATGCACTTTGTATCTCACAGGAAATAAACTCTGAGACAAATACTTCTGTAGAGATGTTTGTTAGGAAGTACTCTCTGAAAGAACATCTGTAAGGAATGAGGGATTATGGTGCAGTAACAAAAGAAAAGAGCTTCCCAGTAGGGATCTCTAAGGTCATTCAGAGTTGTTGTACACCAAAACATGTGTTTTGAGTCTTTGTACCCCCACATCAACCAGCAAAAGGGCATAATATTTTGTGAGGAAGCTCCTTTGACTGAGAGAAATGTGCTCGAAGGAATTCATGTGTGAGCTGTCAGTAACTAAAACTTCTGTAAGGAACATGGGTACCTTACTGTGGAAGGAGGGATCTGGGTGGTACACTCAAATACGAACTAAAATTTATGCCTACTGTTCAATATAATAAATTCAGCTGACTGGATAAGATTCTGGTTAATTTATTTTTCCAAGGAGATTTACAAGTGGAAAGTTAGAGAGATGAACTACAGGTCCCATGCTTTTATTAGCTGCAATTGATAATTATTATTTCCCAACTCTAATATGAATTCAAGATTGACTACATCTTTAGCTAACATCTCTACCCTTCTAGATAGCTTACTAGGTGTGGTTGAGGTGCTAACTCCCTGTTAATTGTAAGTCTTTGATCACCATGCTCTAATTGGACTGAAGTCGCTACATTTGTCTATCTAGCAACAAAATTGTTTGAGGGAGTACTATTAATAAAAACTACCTAACGGATCACATATGTGCCAAACCCCTGTTTTCCCTTACCCCTATTTGGTAAGAACGTTCCTATCTCACTGTAATGATTAAATTTAGATATCTAAGCCAGCATAGAGACTTTTCTTTTTCTTTTTTTTGCCTACTGCTATTATGGTAAGAAGAGTTCAAAGAGCATGGGCTCCATTGCAGATTAAAGACAAGGAGCTCTTCGTTGTTTCTGTTGGTGGAAAAATTTCCCCTTTGGGGACAAGTGTCTTTAAATTTACAGCCCAGAGTGTGGGGATGTAAAACACAAATTCCCAAGAGATAAGTCAGAAAGGATGATTAGTGGATAACTCTTTCGTCTCTTGTTTTCCATACCCATTCCTTTATCTATTCGGAAAAGAGCACCACTAAATTGTCAGTGATTTAGGGCATGTACTGAAATTCGGAGGATAACACACCATTTTTCATGGTATTATCTCCAATCTAACATCTCAGATGCAGGACCTTTCAATATCTGTTAAAGATTTACAGTTCTGGGTTGTGGAAAAACAATGGATTCCATAGACTCACTGCAATACTTTTTTCTTTCTTTCTCTTTTCTGTAAAATGGTTCCTTGGTCCAGTGTGATACTATGCAGAATCCCGTGCTGGTAGACCAAACACTCCTTTAGCCCATGGATAGCTGCACTGTATCCATTTTTGAGGGCTGAAACGACAAACCTATATGTGGAATACATGTCAATTCTACTTAAGATTAATCACAGATTGATATCCTAAAAATTTGATGTTCTTCAGGGGATAGCCTTTGTCTTTGTTTTTGGAAGATTGTACACACATTAGCAGAAGTAGCTAAGCTGGTCTCAGTGAAGACAAACCTAGTTTTCTGGGCACAGATTTTGCACATCCATCTCTGTGGTTGCTTCTTTTGTGCAGACATTATGCCAGCTCCAGAGTGGCTAATTATAGAGACTAACTAGCCATTTAATTCTGTCTATATAGTTGCATCTTCTGATATGAGTGCTCTCTGATGGGTGTTAACATGCAATAAAAATATCTTGGTACTACTCCTTTGGATCTATCCACATACTCCTTCACTGGATCTGATTGTACTAGATCTTCCAATCTTTCTCCCTCTCAGATCCTGACCATTTGCCATTGCCCATGACTCCACAGGTCAATTGCTTTTGTACTCAAACATATTAACAGCCCAAGATTTGCCTTTTAGGAAGATTTTTCTTCATTACTGTCTTTCAGGGTCACCTCTGGATATACAAATAGTCTATCATAGTGTTTAATATATCAATAATCTGGTTTTGGCTTTCACTAGGAAAATGAGCTGACCTCTCCAGGAAATAAGCTCAGCTGTTATACTCCACTATCATCTGGGTTTAAGGATCCCTATATAGGCACAGTGTCGCATGGGTGGATGACATGGAACACCAACCTCTATCTCTACCAAGGTAGCACATCATGAGAAGTTTTTCAGGTATATAATTTATCATCTTCAGCCATCTTGACCTTGATCCAGAACCTTCGGTGTCTGTGTTGTCATTTTCCTATCAAAATTTACCATAACTACGCTAGCAATTTTCAAACTAAAAATACCTTTAATACAACAGGGGTGCCCTGCACGTGCTCCAAATTGTAGAGCTTATGGATAGGCCTGGATCTGCTAAAAAGCCATTTCTTATTACAGGCTTCATTTGAAACCGTCAGCTAAGTCCCTTGATGAGTGACTTGGGGTAATATTCCCAAGGATGGAATATGCTACCTCCACAAACACAAAAAACCTACCAGGCATACCTTTTTAGTGGTGGATTGTGTGAGATAAACCTCCTTTGGAAGAATATTCCAATATGTTCCAGATAACTAGATGCTAAAACCTTCAGTAATGTTATATTCCCACGATCCTTGTAAAGTTCACCTCCCACCATCTGGATTGCACATATCTTACCAAGCCTTAAAATGTTCCTTCAACTTCTTGCTTCATACTTATCCAAATTGCATGATGTTATTTAAAAAGAAGATCAATGCAATGTTCTTCCTAAAAATGTTTACAGTTTAAATCCCTATGGCAAAAGGTAAGAGATTAACATGGCCCTGGAACAGACACTGGATGAAGATTTGTAATTTATTATTGAGTTAGCTGCCCCCTGAACATATATCATTTTTCTTCTTGTATGGATGGAGAAATATGGTCAATTATACATTTATCTTGTGTCCAGGGTACCATGATTTATTAATAATCATAATATTAATAGTATACTGCAATTGCGGACCCCCTGGTTTCTGCACAATGTTTCACTCATTCTAATAGTGAAGCCAAGGCATTGACCTCTATTCTCTAGCTATGAAAGTCATAGACAGCATCTTTTTCCAATAAAAGGCTATTTCATCACATTTAAAATCTATTGTTTAGTGTAGTCACCCTCATCAATTATTTGAGCTACACTTTCTAGATAACTTGCTACAGCTTCTAGCTCAGCACTTGCCACTTCACCTGGCACTTTTATGTTATGGAGGCAGCTTCTTTTCTTAAACTTTATGAATCAACCTCTGCTAGCTTCAATACATTTTTTTCCTGATGCTATCTCACCTCTCTTGGCCTTCGTAGAAATGAAGAGAGTTAGGGCCTTGCTCTGGATTAGGCTTTGACTTAAAAGAATGTTGTGGCTGGTTTGATCTTTCATGTAAACCACTAAAACTTTCTCCATATCAGCAACAAAGCTTTCTTTTCGCTTGTGTGTTCACTGGAGTGGGACTTTTACTTCCCATCATGAACTTTTCCTTTGCATTCAGAAGTTGACAAACTGGTACAAGAGCCTAGTGTTTGGCCTATGTTGGTCTTCAACGTACCTTTTCCACTGAGCTTAATCATTTCTAGCTTTTGCTTTAAAGTGAGAGAGGTGAGATTCTTCCTTTCACCTTAATACTTAGAGTTCATTGTAGGATTATTAATTGGTCTAATTTCAATTTTGTTGGGTCTCAAGGATTAGCAAAGCCTGAGGAAAGTAAGAAAAATGGGGGAATGGTTGGTCAGTAGAGCAGTCAGAACACATACATTTAAAGATTAAGTTCACCGTTTTATATGGGCCTAGTTCATAGCACCCCAAAACAGTTCCAATAGTAACAGCAAAGCCCAATGATCATAGATCACCATAAAAGATATAATAATAATTAAAAAGTCTGAAATACTGTGAGAATTTCCAAAATCTGACACAGAGACATGAAGTGAGTGCATGCTGTTGGAAAAAAAATGTTTGCAATAGACTTGCTACATGCAGTGTTACCGCAAAGCTTTAATTTGCCAAAAAAAAGAAAAGCACAATATCTGCAAATCACAATAAGGCGAAGCACAATAAAATAAGTTATGTCTGCAATTATATTCATTATGCCTCTGATAGTTAAATGCTATTAACTGACCTCTGAAGTTCTGGAATCCCAACCACCCACCGATTCTAAGGAGCCTATCACTGTAACAACATCTGTCATTTCTGGCCTACAAAAAACTGTCATCGTTAGTATTCTCATAAGTGCTGATACCTTTTATAATA
>NW_012154652.1:133720-136077 GCF_000956105.1 Propithecus coquereli
TATGGGATACATATAGATATTTAAAAGGTTACTATTGTGGAACAAATTAACATCTATTATCTCACATAGTTACTTTTTTGTGACAAGAGCAGCAAAGATCTACTCATTTAGCAAGAATATCAAATACAGTGAAATTTTATTTCCTATAGTCCTCATGTTGTACATTAGATCTCTAGACTCGTTCTTCTTACGTATCTGCTACTTTGTATCCTCTGACTGACATCTCCTGATTTCCTCACCACCACTACTACCACCAACCTACTTGCCCCTGGTAACCACTGTTTTGTTCTCTATCTCTGTATATTTGATTTCTTTCTTTTAGATTCCACATAAATTTAAGTTTATATGATAATGATTCTGCAATAATTTTCTTTCTTTCTTTCTTTCTTTCTTTCTTTCTTTCTTTCTTTCTTTCTTTCTTTCTTTCTATCTTTCTTTCTTTCTTTCTGGCTTATTTTACCTAGCATAGTATCCTGCAGGCTCATCCACATTGTAGCAGATGGCAAGATCTTGTTCTTTTTGAGAGCTGAGTAATATTCCATTATATATGTGTGTATGTGCTTGTCTATTTGTCCATCAGTGAACACAGATTGTTTCCATATGTTGAGTATTGTGAATAATGCTGCAATAAACATTAGAGTGAAGATACCTTTACAAAGTATGGTGATTTCATTTCCTTTGGTTATATGCCAAAGGGATTGCTGAGTCATATAGCAGTTATATTTTTAATTTCTTTAGAAACCTCAATACTGTTTTCCATAATGGCTCTATTAATCTGCATTCTTTGCAGGAGGATTGCTTGAGCCCAAGAGTTTGGGTTGCCGTGAGCTGTGATGATAACAAAGCACTCTAGCCCAGGCAACAGAGTGAGACTCTGCCTCAAACAAAACCAAAAATCTACATTCCCACCAACAGTGTACAGAAATTTCTTTGCTCCACGTCCTCATCAACATTGCTTATATTTCAGCTTTTTGATAATAGCCATGCTAATGTGTGCGAGGTAGTATTTCATAGTGATTTTGATTTGCATTTCCTTGATGAATAATGATGTTGAGCAAGTTTTCATATACTTATTGGAAACTTTTATGTATTCTTTGGAGAAACGCCTATTTAGATGTGTTGCTGATTTTTTAATTGGGATATTTATCTATAGGCTATTGAGTTATATGATTTATTTATAAATTTTGAATATTAATCCTTTATCAGATACAGAGTGTGTAATTTTTTTTTTCAAATCTGCAGCTTATCGTTTCATTTTGTTGATTGTTTCCTCTGCTGTGTGGAGCTTTTTAGTTTGATGTAGTCCTATTTATTTATTTTTGCTATTGTGGCTTAAGCTTTTGGTGTGATAGACAAAAAGTTATTTCCAAGACCAATATACAGGACCTTTCCCCCTGTGTTCTCTTCTAGGCATGTTATAGTTTCTGAGATTAAATTTAGATCTTTTATCCATTTCGAGTTGATATTTGTGTATGGAATTTATTCTTTTGTATATGGAAATAAGTTTACCCAGCATCATTTATTGAAGAGATATACTTTCCCCATTATGCTCTCTCGGTGGGTGCCCTTCTCAAAAATTAGTTGATCACATGTTTGAATTTATTTCTGGTCTCTCAATTCTGTTCCACTGGTCTATGTGTCTGTTTTTATGCCAGTACTAGACCACTTTTATTACAATGGCTTTGTAATATAATTTTAAATCAGAAATTTTAATTTTAAACTTCATGCCTCCAAGTTTATTTTTCTTACCCTTCACCTGCAAAAAATTATGACTCATTTGAAGGGTCAGGTGATTGTTAGCATTTTTTTAGCAATAAATCATGTTTTAGTGTGATTTGCTTTATTGTGATATTTGTTTTGTTGTACTACACCCACATATATTTGAGGTATGCCTCTATATAGGAGAGTGATTGACTTTTGTAGAGATTTTTTTCTTTACATCATTTGATAAAGTTTCCAAGTAATGTGAATAAATATTAGTGTACTAGATAATGTGAATGGAATTATACAGAATAAACCATTACCATAAGCGATCTCAGGTAAGTAGGATAGATGGAAAAGGAAGAAGTTTATTGATTCAATTGCTGAACCAGCATTTATTTCATTTATAACAACAAAATATTTACTTAAAAATGATGAGAACATTGAAATAAAGTGACAGTTGTTAACTTAAGTTTTAAGTGATAAAAATGAGTTTCATGTTTTAGTAGTCAAAGTTCAGGAACACATATGTGTGGACAATGAAACTGAGCTTTGTGCACGTTTGAACCACCCGTGATGGTTTCGTAATTCCAATGGAGCCTCAGTCAGTTACACGAAAATCCCTTAAGAAGTTATGTATAATTGAAATAACATCT
>NW_012154652.1:137962-139032 GCF_000956105.1 Propithecus coquereli
TTAAAATGTCAATAAAATCATGTACTTTACAGGATTGTCATAAGGACTTAGTATTTGTTAAGGCACTTAAAATTGTGTCTCTCATATAGCAAATGTAGCATAAGTGATGATTTAATATTACAACGTTTCAGTCATTCCTCGAAACATTAATTAGTGTATTTAAAGCTCAAAAAAACCTTCTTAAGTAGGTATGATTAAGGCTCCTATTTTATGCTAGAAATTGAGGCACACAATGATTAAGAAACTTGCATAAATCTATAGAGGAAAAAACATCAGAGCTGGACATTTAAGCCAGCCTTTTTAGTTTTTAATATTTATATTGATTCATTTTTTTCTTGAAATCAAACATGAGTTTCCTGTATCAGAGATGACAAGTTTTATCACTAAGCTAAAAAACTGTGTAAGCTTTTCATGTCCAGTTCTCCTCTCTCATGGTATAAATGAAGAGATAAAGAGAAATGGATTCTACAATGTGCGAAAAGGAAGTTCTTGTGAGAGAGAAGTGGAACCACAAAAATATAAATTTTGAACTTACATAGGAATGCTCCACAACAGCCTCTCTTGAGAGAGGAAAAATAAGACCTTTATTTTTCTAATGTAAACAAATTATCTTTGGGAGAAAAGAAGGTCCTTAGATGTTTACAAACCTTGGGAGAGTAAACCAATGGCTATCGGTTTTATCTCTTTTCAAAATGTAAACACATGGCTCTAGGCCATCTATCACCTTAGAATGCAAACAGTAAATACTTCTGAGGAAAAGGAGATATTTTCTTTCTTTACAAAAATTTTCTCTCCTCAGAGAAATTTAACCATGGAGACAAATGAAAATACTTTTCTATAATTCACAGCAGACTGTCTCTAGAGATTACACATTTAACCACTAAATTATACTAAGATATTAAAAGCTTATTAGTGTAATTTCTAAATAAAAACAATTGTTCTAAGAAATACATAAAAATTTAAAAATTTCCCATGCCACAAATTTTTTTTTTATTTCAGCATATTGTGGGGGTACAGATGCTTAGGTTACGTATGTTGCCCCCGCCCCCTCTCCCCCCCTAAGTCCGAGC
>NW_012154652.1:150357-151801 GCF_000956105.1 Propithecus coquereli
CTTTAAATATGTTTTGTTTATTCTATCGGTTAAAAATCATTTGTGGAATAGACCTCATTCTTCATTTCAGGGAACCATTTTCAGACTCTGTAGGTTAACAATAAAAGGATGTCAATTCTGTTCCCTTAAAATAAGGCATAAAAATGTAGTGATACAATTTTAATTAAAATTTAAATATATTTTGCTGAAAACTCTTTAGCAAATAGTCTTGGGGGCACTGTAACTAAATTTGAAAAATTTTCAAGTCAAAGTGAAATAAAATACTAATGCAAATTTAAAATTAAGCTTAAGCTTAAATTTAAATTAAACTTGAAAGTGTTCTAGGATATATCTCTAAGAATCAAATGTAAACTCTTCCTTTTTAATTATATTTTGGAAAATATATAGGGATAGTTATATAAATAAGCATTAAAGCAGCATTAATTTCTACTGTTTAAACCTATGCAATTTTATGTTCATGAAAACTTAATACATTTTATGTAATTATGTTAATACTTCTAGAAAGCAGTATCATAAATCAAAGTAATTGAAGGTGTTGCTTTGACTAAAATTTAGTATTTATGAAAAAAATCATAATTAAATTGGTAGTGTTCTTTCTATCAAATTGCTATTCTTTACAGAAAATACAAAATATATACCATGGACATTTATGCAATGCAGACATTGTTAATTTCATCAAATAACTTTGGCCCTTTGTTTCACCATTTCTGGAACCACTTCTCCACTACATCAGTTAAGCAGCGTTACAATGGTCAACATAGCTGATTATTATGTTCTTAGCATACAACATCTTTGAAAATTGTTCACTTTCTAATTTCTATCTGACATCTAAAATATCAATTTCATTAAACTTTAGCTTGTGAATGACCAGTTCTTCAGTTTATACCAATTCCAATTTCTGGGTAAACACAGTCTCTATTTTTGATATGACTTCCTTTATTCTTTTCTCCAATCTCTAAATATTAATAATTAGTTTGCATGGGGCAGTCCCTACATATAGGGCACTTTGGAAATGGTGATGGACATGCTACTCACTTTTAATGGGTACAGCCATACTAACCACCCTGCAATATTCAGGAGTTTGTCCTCAGTGAAGAATCTCACATTCTACACTACTTCCAGATGTCTCAACATGCATTAGTGCATACGACAAACTGGCTAATAGTTATCTGAGTCTAGAACCTAACACTGCTTACACCAAAGCAAAGTTTTTCACAGTTTTAAAATAGCCTCTGTTTTCTCAAAGCCCATTACCATGTTTACCAAATGAAGAGCATACTGTATTTTTTCAGGAAAATTTTGAAGCATTGTTCAATATTTTGAAAATTATTTTACCGAAGACAATGACACTTGTGGTTTTGGATATTCCAATACAACACAAAAAGTGATCTGCATTTGTAGCTGTTGTAATTATGCTGCTTCTATGCAGAGGTACAAGTGCCTG
>NW_012154652.1:151851-154248 GCF_000956105.1 Propithecus coquereli
ATCTTGGATCTCCCAACATTGAAAATAGTGAGAAATAAATTGTCCTTTAGGTCACTCAGTTGATGACGTAGTAGCTTAAACTGACTCCGATAGACACACAGATACATAACATCCCAAGTGCAAAATCATCTGACAGTAACTACCTAGTGTTGGGTCAAATTTCACAGTCTGAGAGCACAGTCCTCCAAAAGACCCACAGACAGGCAGTCAGTCCAGACAGTAGCCACAAGTTTGGGGATCCATAGGCCACCTTCATTTCTGACTAGGTAGATAAAATTCGGGGGTTACTACTATCCTCTCAGGTTTGAAAATCTGTTAGAATGACTTACAAAACTTAGGAAAGCTTTACATTGCTATCATAGTTTCATTATAGCATGTGAGATAAGAATCAGAATGATTCAAAGACAGATACGTAGGACAAGGTCTGGGGGCACCCCAAACATGAAGCTTCTGTCATCCTCAGGGATATATTTTTCTCTGAGCACATTGATGTGTAACAATAAGCAGAGTATAGCCAAGCAGGGGCTATACCCAAGTTTCACTGCGTATAATTTTCTTTGAGCTTCATCATGTCAGCATGATTGATTGACTCATTGGTTATATGGTCAAACTCAATCTCCATCCTCCCTGTCCTCCCTGGAGGTCAGGTTGATATCACATGATTTAAAGCCCCAATGTGCCAATCACATGCTTGGTCTTTCTGCTGTGGCTAGCCACATCTTTAGGCATCTCATTGGCATAAACTATCTAGGGGCACACCATGAGTCACCTCGTTAGCATAAACTATCAGGTGTGGTCTGAGAGGTCCACATGAATAATATAGATACTCATATTACTTGAGAAATTTCAAGGATTTAAAGATTATCTCCCAGGAGTCAGGGACAAAGACCAAGTTCTTCATTACACACTAGGACAGTCTCAGGTAAAAACAAAACAAAACAAACAAACAAACAAAAAACAGATGTAGATATGGGCCTATAAAGGCTGGTTGAGACCAGAGGAAAAAAGAAGAGGTCCCCATTTCCATTAGAGATGGTACCTATACGTATAGGGGACTAATAAAACCACTTTAAGATAGAGAAAGAGGAGCCATTTCACAGTCCATATTCTTCCATTCCCTTTGTGAAATTTGAAGGTTGGATTATACTTTATAATGTTCTTAATTTATGTGAACCCTCCAAAAGTTTCTACAACATCAGATATTCTAGCCAGTAAGATATTCTTGTTCTTAAACTTCAGTAAGGCTATAAATACATAAATTTCTACATTACCATTCAGAAATTTTTCCATTATTCATTTTCTCTTGTGGAAATTTACAATGAGAGGGTGAGTGATATTTGATCCAACAAAGAAGTCATTGCTTTTGTAAATGGCACCTGGTCCAATCTAGTGCTTTTTACTTATTCTAAATTTCTAGTATTTCTAGGAATACGACTAGTCACAGGTTGTGTTTTCTTTTACTAAGAAACCTCTACTCATTCTCACATAATTCTTTTGGTGCCAGGGACCGGTTTCATGGAAGACAATTTTTCCATGGACTGAGAGGGGAAATAGTTTAGGGATGATTCAAGCGCATTACGTTCATTGTACAGTCAAACCTCCCTGCTAACAATAGTATGTATTTGTAGCCTCTCCCCGGCGCTTGCATCACTGCTTCAGCCCCACCTCAGAACATCACATATTAGATTCTCATATAAGGAACGCACAATCTAGATCCCTTGCATGTGCAGTTTACAGTATGGTTTGCGCTCCTGCAAGAATCTAATGTCACCACGGACCTGACAGGAGGTGGAGCTTATGTGGTGATTCAAGCAATGGGGATCCGCTGTAAATACAGACGAAGCTTCCCTCCCTTGCCTTGCCCGCTGCTCATCTCCTTGCCGTGCGGCTGGGTTCCTATCCGGCCACTAACCAGTACTGGTCTGCAGCCTGGGCGTTGGGGACTGCAACTCTAAAGGATATTGTATAATAGCATCCCCATTTTAAAACAAAAGCAACAACAACCAGAAAACCTAATAGCAATTATTTGGTTCCATAGTGATTTAAAGGAAAAATATATTTTCACGGGACTACTCAGAATCTTCCTCATTATTTGGAAAAATGAATTTCCATGTAACAAGTGAAATCACACATTTAGATACCATAAATCATTATATAGACATGGAATCAACTGTAAATATGTTACCTTGATTTCAATAAATTATAATATCACTTAATATACCCTCCCAGAGTGGCAGTGCATAGTACAAAACTGACTAGACACTCTAAATGATTTTCTATAATTCAGGTTTCTGTGAGATTTTACATCTTTCACTTGGATCCCATATAAACCCGTGATACTATTACTGCTGGAATCACCCTCCAGAAATTTTCTGTTAAGGTGTGTTAATAACACTA
>NW_012154652.1:156788-157659 GCF_000956105.1 Propithecus coquereli
ATTAGTGCTGTTTTTCTCTTCCTTAAGTCTCTTGAGATTCTAAAAAAATGAATCCATTTCATAAGTCCTGAAATCTAATTTGTCATATTCTAGTTTATGTATGTGTGTGTATGTGTGTGTGTGTGTTTGTATATTTGTGTGTGCATAATTAGAAAAACTGAGAGTCACTACGGTCTTTAAAAGGGAAAATAATTCATAGCCAACTGATTTTTTGTGAATACCATGGAAAGTAATAAACTTTGAACAATGGTGGAATTTAATAGGGAAGTGTGATTAAGAGTTCAGGGCTGCAAAATGATAGGATGAGTTTCCTCACCTCTTCCAGTTTCTCCTGACTTTTCTCTTGAAAGCAACTCGCCCATTATATCTTTTGTATGTTTGTTTCTGTGATGGTATCTGCTTCTAGCACGACCAGAAGTTTTGTAGCAAGGAAATGTGTTCAAGAGAAACAGTAGTTGTGCTTTTCTGAAGTGTATACTTACTGTGTGTTAGCAGAGGGAAGCAAGACTGAAAATACAGATTGGATAATACTTAGGTAAAGTTTGAAATGCCAAGATAATGGATTTACAGTAAATATAATATTGAATTTGGATTTAAATTTAGTTTAGCAGCATTGTACAGAGGGTACAGGAGGGCAAAATTGCAATTGGAAAAACTACTAAAAAGCCTCATAATATAATTCATGTAGAAGCAATTGAGAACATTATTAGCATACTGGCTGTGGGGAAAGGCAGTCGGCCATAAGCACTGTACATTCCAGCATCTATTGCAGGCAAGACTGGATATATAAGTGCAGAAAAGCATAGGGTAGTTCAGAGGACAAGGTGTTTTATTACTGCATAGTTTGCATGCCAATAAAGCCCACCCTTTT
>NW_012154652.1:168744-169145 GCF_000956105.1 Propithecus coquereli
AGTTACTTCAATGCTTTAATGGATATTTTAATATATGAAGAGGATATGTAGTGGGAAAATATTTCTTATTGTTTTGGTTGTCTCAAATACTAACATTTATTTTCGAGGAGACTGAAATGAATTGGATGGAGATATTTAGAACCTTCCACATCATATCTAGCCTAGGGACTATGGATTTTGTTATAATTGGCTTTAAATTATACTGCAGGGTGTGATATCAACAAGATCATGGAATAGGAAGCCCTGGATCCTCATTCCCCTCATGAACATACTGATTCAACAATAATGCATGGAAATATTCTCTTTGTAAGAAATCCAGAAACTAGTTGGGAGGGTCCTGCATCTTGAGTGAGCATGAAACCAGCCACATTGAATCCAACAGAGAAATATGAGATTCCTAC
>NW_012154652.1:170979-171665 GCF_000956105.1 Propithecus coquereli
TTTTTTTATATTTCTGGATTCTACATCACTGTAGCAGATGCTGCTGATGCTCCAGTCAGATCCCTTTGGTATTTATTATTTCAGACATACTTGGTCAAATTCTATTGTCAACATCCACTTACTCTGGTTGATGAGGCCCACTCGCTCTGCATGCACTGCAGGCCAAAACACTAGGGAATTAACATCCCCTTGAAGCTGCTTTCAACCAGTGACTGGTGGGAGTTATTACATGTATGTCTTAGATCCCTAACCTATCAGAGAGCAAAACTCTGCAGTGGAAGTTCATATAAGTTTTTACAGAGTTCTGTCTGCAGAAGGATTGAGTTCCACTTGCTTAGAATAAGTTTGTTGGTAACATATCTTCTAATATATTACTTTACTTTTTTTCTTACTTCTCCTCTCCCTTGCTAGTATTTCCTGGAAAAACCTCCAAAATAAATGATGTACACTCAAATCACTGCGTTAGAATCTGCATCCTTGGGAATTCAAACTGAGATAACCATATTAGTTAGATTTTTAATTTAAACGCTGTGGGTATTCATCAGTTCCATTTCATGTAAAATGTTATTTATTCTTGTCCCTTTGTTATCGGTCTTCAATACTTCTTCCTTACAAACAAATTTCCTTATTAGCTTTCCCTTGATTCTGCTATAGAGGTTATAATTTATATCTCTTTTGCCAAATAT
>NW_012154652.1:183104-184250 GCF_000956105.1 Propithecus coquereli
ACTTCTATACTTCTAAGATTCTTTAAGATTTTATCATTTATTGTATAACAGAAATTGTTGCATTGTGTTACAATTTTACATGTCTCTTACCCCAAGGGAGTATCACTAGCTTATCCGAGGTTTAAGCTGGGTTCTCCTTTGTACATCTCTGCTCTATTGCTTAATAATTTCTGACACATTGTAGGTACACAGGTATTTTCACCCAGTGTAAGCCTTATTTATATATCATATTTAGAAGTTTAGACTGTGTTCAGAAGAGAAAAGTAAACTTTTACGTGATTTAAGAAAAAGCAGACACGATTTATATTTAAAAATGTGGTAATTTTTAAATATGAATTGCAGAGTGCATTATCTGGAGACCAAGCCTGGGAGAACGTTTAGGAGATTTAAGTGTTAACCAGAAATAATAAAAGTTTGTTTGAACTATGACTAATTTTGTCAGAGATTAGCGAGCTCTTCTCCAAACTTATTTTCTTGGCTTTCTGGGCACAGAGTTAGAGTACAATTTTTAGATTTCCTTGTAGTTAATGTAGCTATGTTAATGAGTTCAAGTCAATGAAGTGTGAGTAGAAATAATGTTCAGCACTATATATATCTACCACCACGATAAGGCTGCCCTAGCCTTAAAAAATCTCTCACATGTAATATAGGCAAGACTTCATCAACCTGGGCCACTGATAACTGTATGGCAAGGCTTAGTGTGCTACCTTCCACTTACTACTGCCACTTGGATTTATTTGAGTTAGTATAAATCTTTACTGTGTAAACCAAGACTATTTCAAAGTTCATCTTTTATGATAACTAGCTGTATCTTATCTTGTACACTGATTATGTGTGAAGGAAAGCAAAAATAAAATGACAGTCTATGATTAGACTGACCTATGATAATTCTTGTCAGGATGGTATGTAAACAGTGTACATAAAGCAGGCAGGTGGATATGGGTGCCTAAAATAAGGATTAATGGTATTCTGTATTTCACCATAACCCAAAGATTTCATATACAGTACTTTCCTAAGCATATTGAAGGTTTTGCCCCAAGAAAACCAACATTTTCAAATCAAAATCATATGAAGGTTTAAAACAATAAACTTCTCAAATGCAACGCTTTAGACTCAAAATTGTCTTCAATTCCTCTTAAACATGCT
>NW_012154652.1:186961-187334 GCF_000956105.1 Propithecus coquereli
ATTTCCTTAAGTATTGTAAATATCAATACACATTTAAATATTTTGTATATCTCCCAAATACTACAAAAACTTTACATAAAAAATATTGGCAATATGTAAGAAAAGATATACTAAAAATGAATTACTGTATAAATCAATGCTTGAACATCTATAGATTTAGTATCTCATTTTCCTGTGTTGTAACATTTTATTTATGTTAATAATACTTATTTCAACAAATTACTCAAGGTAATATATCTTACCAGGCACAAATGAAAAAATACTATTTAATGACACTGAGGAAACATAATCTAGTTATCAAACAATTATTTGTTTTTTAAAGATGTTATTTTAAAATTCTCTACTAACGCTTTGGAATATCATTGCTTATAAG
>NW_012154652.1:189049-190041 GCF_000956105.1 Propithecus coquereli
TTAATGTATTTGCAATGCAGTAAGTCTACTTTTAAGTATTTAACTCCTCAGTCATACTTAAAAGAGAATTGTTCCCTATTGTAATCACTATTTGTCTTATTCTGCAGTCACCTTATTAACATTATAATGTTGGAAATTATTTCCATATCAACTTTGTTTTTGTTAAAATGTGACATTTTGCTTAATGGTTTTGGTTAATATGGTATCTCAACTATTCTCCCCTCTGTATATTGTTCGTGGCCATTGGAAAAGAAATGTGGCCATGTGGAAATATGCTACCATATTTTTAGATTTTGATGGTCTTAGTTTTATTTAAGGATGTATATGCAAGGCTAACAAGGTGCTGATTGCTGGATATAAAAAATGGTAAGAAAGACATTCAGTTTTCCCAATTTGTGTAAAATAACTCATAAAGAATATTGATAGAACTGTTTATTGTAGAAATAATGTTTGTAGCAGGGGTGGACCTAAAATCTGGAGATAAATTCATGTACTGTCACCATTACAAGCAACACTAGTTGAATTCTAATGGATTTTAACAATATCTAATCATATACATAAAACATTCGGTTGAGTTGTTACTTTACTGAAGCTTAGACCAGAAAGGATTTTAAGATTATTTGATAACAATTTTCTACAATCATAGAGAATCAATTATATCTCAGCGATATTAAATACTCAAATACTCTGGAAGACTACAGTGGTGAAGACTGGATTTTAAAATTCAGTACTTAACTCCCAAGTTGCAACTCCTTTCCAAGCACTGTGAAGTCTTTGTTATAGGATGAATGTTTTGTTTTTGTTTTTTTCCTCCAACTAAACTGGAAAAATTAGATATAGATGTAAATTTCATTTGCTACACATGACTGAATTAGGCTACTTAACAGTGTGCTATTAATCTGGTGATAAATTAAGAACTAGATAACTGAAACAAGATCATTACAATATCTTTCAAATAAACTGAATTAATAAAATCAATATTAATATAGTGT
>NW_012154652.1:202091-203193 GCF_000956105.1 Propithecus coquereli
ACACACACACACACACACACACACACACACACACAAACCTGACATGTTACTACTGGAAATACATTTTTAGCTATTAACAAAATTCACTTGTTTTTAAACAGTTAAGCTTAGTGAAGCCAGTAAAACCTGTGTTCATTTATTCCTCTATGATAATGTTTTAAAAAGGGCTAAGTGGAAGTAACTGTGTTTGAACTTAACCATGACAATATTATTTTTCTTCACAGTGTAAATTTTCTATATATACAGCATTTACAAAGCCACAAAGAAGTTATATTAGAGTGCCCTATGTGTAGCTATCATACATCAATTCATTTATTCAACACATATCTGAAAATACCGTGTTAGAGACTGTAAGGAACAGAATGTAAGTCTGCTGTCTATGAATATACAATATTTTGGAGAAAGAAAATACAAATACAAGTAAAACAGAAAGAATCTAATATGGTAAGTACTATAAGACAAGAGTATGAGCTACAATGTTCACAAGATTAAAAAATACACTTCCATGTGACAGATCGTGCAAAGATTTAAGGAGATTACAGCTTGTAGGGATAAACACTAAAGAGTGAATAAGACTCAAAGCAAACTTATAGAGGTGAGAGCCGGTCCAATTGCGGTAATGGTGTAAGAAAAATGAATAAGACAGGAAAGAGCAGATCCTGCGGGCAATAAAAGGTACAGTAAGTTAACTGGAGCATAGAGTATGGGATGAAACCAGAAGAAAAAAGCCAACAAAATTAGGATGCAATTAGCTTTTTTTTACTTCTTGAATTACCAATGAAACATTACTAGAGTTGTTCAGAAGGAAACTTGAAATTGTGGTAAACAAGACATACACCACCATAGGTGAAACCATATTAAGAGCTAAATCAAAATTATGTAGTTTGAATTGCATAGGAAAATAAGCAATAGAATTGTATTTCCCTAGTAAAAATTAACGGTGTGACACTGGGGAAAAGAAAGGTTAACTTTAATTCACGTACTAAGTGGAAAAAGGTTATTTTGCGAATCAGTAGAATAGTACTAGTGCTGTGTATTGCACTTCTTACAGTGGTTATTCTAAACATTACCCACTCTTTTCAAATGATATCTAACAAGCTGT
>NW_012154652.1:204674-205026 GCF_000956105.1 Propithecus coquereli
GAAAGGATAATGGGGATTAACTAGAAATTTTAATTTAGAACTTGGAACATGACAAGAAATTAGTGGTGATCTGAGTAGAAGAATTTTCAGAGACTGTAAAAATGTTCAGATGAATAAAAAGGATAAAGTACTTTCTCTATCAGAGTGAATAGATGAGTAGACTCAAATCATTATATATATACACATTTTTATCTGGTGTTCTCATAAATAGAATAAGAAAAAAATTGTTTCCTTAATCCTGAGTTATTAAAACTTGCTATTTTGATTCCCATTAGTTATAAACTGTCAATTGACATTTTTCTCATAGCTCAATCCAAAGTTTATAAAAGATGACATTTATGTCAATGGTGAT
>NW_012154652.1:206261-207339 GCF_000956105.1 Propithecus coquereli
CACCTCCATTCTAAGAAACAAAGCAAAGCATAAGTAGGGAAGTGTAAGTTAGCATGATTCACACATGTAAACACATTATTTTCATGTTTAAAATAATGAAGACATTTAGTGAGAGTGAGGGTAGGAGAGCAGTAGTAAATAAAGGTTATACATGTGTCAAATTTCCTCACATAACCATGTGTCTCATTAAAATTTAGATGAGAAAAATAGTGATTAATTTGGCCAATACCATTAAACAACCCAACAATTCTACAGGTATGTGAAATTTCATGAGTTATGTTTATGAACTGATAAATTGTGTTCTTTTACTGTGTACATAGTAAATCAATATATTTTTCATATGTGAACTTGAGTAAGACATTATCTTTATATTTTATTTGTGAAAGCAAAATATTTAAAAGATCAAGTTATTAATATCCAATTAGATAAGTATGTATATGTCCTAAAAAATGTATACAAATATCCATTTCTCAGTTAAAAAAAAAAAAAGAAAGAAAAAGAATTTACATGACAATGTCATTCCCAGAAATGACCTCAGTAATTCTAAAGGATTCAGCAGTAGTCTGGGCTTCAGATATTCACACCACATGGAGAGCTGACATCTAGTTAGATATTCTGGACTGGAGAAAATATAAGACAGTCTGGAATTTACTGTGAGAATATAGGCTAGGAGTAATATAAGAACAGGGGAAAAAGAGGATAGCAGATTACTCAGTCTTTGAAAAAGAAAAAAATATACACGGCATATTTGATATTTTTAGTTTGGGAACTATATATAAATCACCAGGAGAACCTGGCTCATTTTGAACTGTGAAATATATTACACTTTTTCCAAGATATTTCCATATAAAATGAAGTTGAATTTTCAAAAATATCTCAATATCACACTAGCCTTGGCTGTAGGCTTGCTCAGTGAAAGGATAATGGGGATTAACTAGAAATTTTAATTTAGAACTTGGAACATGACAAGAAATTAGTGGTGATCTGAGTAGAAGAATTTTCAGAGACTGTAAAAATGTTCAGATGAATAAAAAGGATAAAGTACTTTCTCTATCAGAGTGAATAGATGAGTAGACTC
>NW_012154652.1:207389-208498 GCF_000956105.1 Propithecus coquereli
CAGAAGAAAAAAGCCAACAAAATTAGGATGCAATTAGCTTTTTTTTACTTCTTGAATTACCAATGAAACATTACTAGAGTTGTTCAGAAGGAAACTTGAAATTGTGGTAAACAAGACATACACCACCATAGGTGAAACCATATTAAGAGCTAAATCAAAATTATGTAGTTTGAATTGCATAGGAAAATAAGCAATAGAATTGTATTTCCCTAGTAAAAATTAACGGTGTGACACTGGGGAAAAGAAAGGTTAACTTTAATTCACGTACTAAGTGGAAAAAGGTTATTTTGCGAATCAGTAGAATAGTACTAGTGCTGTGTATTGCACTTCTTACAGTGGTTATTCTAAACATTACCCACTCTTTTCAAATGATATCTAACAAGCTGTACTAACAAGAAAACCGTAGTCATTGTGGAAAAATTATCTTTTCTGAGACAATAGGAAAGAAGTTGGGTGCTTTATTTGGTACTTAACT
Organism: Propithecus coquereli; assembly: GCF_000956105.1. Lineage (NCBI taxonomy): Eukaryota > Metazoa > Chordata > Mammalia > Primates > Indriidae > Propithecus > Propithecus coquereli. The sequence goes on from NW_012154652.1 coordinate 207,865, forward strand.
TGATAGTTGTAATGGTTAATTTTACAGTTCAACTTGACTGGCCCATATCTTTTGGTCAACATTATTCTGGGTGTGTCTGTGAGAGTGTTTTCAAATGAGATTAACACATGAATTTGCAGATCGAGTAAAGCAGATTGCCTTGCCTTCTGTGATGTGGGCAGCCCTCTTCTAGTCAGTTGAAAACCTGAACAGAACAAAAAGACTGACTCTCTTCTAGTAAGGAAAATCCTCTTGCTCAACTGCCCTGAGCTGGGGCATCTGTCTTTTCCTGCCTTTAAACTCAAACAAAAACATTAGCTTTTCTTGGATCTGGAGCCTGCTGACTTTCAGACTGGAACTTATACCATTGGCTATACAGACTCTTTGGCTCCTCTGGGTCTCCAACATGCTAACTGCAGATCTTGGGATTTTCAGCATGCTTAATTGTGTGAGCCAATCCCTTATTTTATATACATATACATATATACACATATGCATACACACACACACACACACACACACACATACACACATATACACAAACATACATTATATACAATCGTTCTGTTTTTCTGAAAGAACCAGAAACAGAAACTAATGGTTCTGTTTTTCTGGAAAACCTTAACACTGCAGTGTAAAGCAAACACAAATTAAA
>NW_012154652.1:208548-208934 GCF_000956105.1 Propithecus coquereli
CTTGCTTCAGGAAATACTTGCTTCTGGAAGACAAGTCTATGAATAAACTACTTATAAAAACTAACATCTTACTCATGAATCCTCACTTTAAAACCCTTGCCTCACTCTGACCACAAAACCAAAAGTTAACATTATAAACTCTACATATTCCCAGCCAGTTTTCCACTTTACAAGATTTTTTTAAAGTCATCCTGCCTGGGTCCTAAGATTGTAGAAATATTCTCTCCTGATTTCTACCTTTTATGACAATACTAAGAGTCTGCCAATGTGTCTTTCTCCCTTACTAAAGTGAAACCTAATGAACTTAAATTTGCTTAATCAAAAAGTATTTTGTGGGGACTTTTGTGGGAAGTGGGCATTTGATAATAAGATATTTTTTAAGTAAT
>NW_012154652.1:211690-212160 GCF_000956105.1 Propithecus coquereli
TCCCTGAACTTAAAAGTGGATATAAACTGTTAAAGGCTATTTCTGTTAATGCTTACCAATAATTCAACCATAGTTCTAACACTGGAGCAAGTAAGCAAGGGTGTTCAACAACACGGTGATAGTGCACTTCCAAAAAGCCTACAGAATTTAGAACAAACACAAATTCTGATTCCAGATCTCTAAATAAAAATGTAAAAAGAAAAATAAAGCAATGTAGAATTTTATATTGATGCTTCCCTGTATAGGCAGGAATAAACAGTAAGGATGCCAAGAAAAACAGCAATGATCAGATGATAGGCATTAACCCATGAAAAACACATGTTAATCATATTATTTTTAATTGATGAATCATAATTACATATATTTATGGGATACAATGTGATGTCTTGATATATGTGTACAATGTGGGATGATTAAATCAAGCTGATTAACATATTCATTACCTCACATACTTATTTTTTGTGATGAGA
>NW_012154652.1:213780-214341 GCF_000956105.1 Propithecus coquereli
AGAAACAACTATGGTTGAAAGAAAATGGCTAGTGTTGATTATTTCTCTCTGTATATTTGTGGAGCAATCCATTGAAAACCATCTTCTAGCAGTTTTTAATAAATAAATGTTTATTTGTATTTAGACTCTTCCTTTTTTTACTGCTAAACAACATAATCATGGGCATTTTATGAGAGAGTCAGAGGAGTTGATTTTGTATACTCCTTTTAAGCAATGTTTCACATATTTTATTAGCAAAATATTAGGGTTTAGCTTGAAATTCATCCTTCTTAAGTTAGTGATGTCAGGGAAGAGAGAAAATTAAAACCACGAAAAAGAAAAAAAAAAGATCTGATCTAAACTTGTAAAAATGCTCATCAAACTTTTTGATGGTGTGTATATATATTTTATATATAGTGTGTATACATAATATATATAGTGTGTGTATGTATATACACTATACACACAAACATAATACATGGATTTATGAAACATGGCTTTTGGAAAATATAAGGGTCAGCTAAGCAATTATCAGGGAATAATATGGAGATATTTTATGATCAAACTAGCTTCTTTATGTAA
>NW_012154652.1:216901-217244 GCF_000956105.1 Propithecus coquereli
AAAGATCTATGAACAAAAGCAGCTTGAAATTTGCTTTTGCCAAGGAGCTTAGAAGATATAAAAGCTATTTGAACCTTAGACACCTATGATGAGTACATTAAAAATGTTTCCTGATGCTAAAGTAAAGAAAACTGAACAAGATTTAAAGAAGACTGAAGATATTACAGAATTTAGAAAAAAGAAATTATTTTATTCAGGTTTATGACAAGAAAGTATTATTCCAACTCCAGACATGGGGCAAAGATAGTCAGAATGCAGTTAATTTGTAGTTCTGTATGATTACCCAGGTGCAAATAAAAGCCACTTCAACAGAGAATTATTAGCTACTATGACTAAAACATAT
>NW_012154653.1:0-357 GCF_000956105.1 Propithecus coquereli
GTATTCCTGTTGTGTGGTCCATGATCCTTAATTACTACAAAAGTATCTTTGACCAGATTTTTTCTATGATGTCCTTTAGCTATAATATTTCTTTTCAGTGTTTGTATGAGCTTTATAATATATACATTTTTACACATTTTTACCTATAAAATAGGAGAGAACTAATACACACAGGAAACATAATACTAATTGAATTCTTAGTACATCTAATAATTATCATTAAATTTCTTAAAAGATAACTCTATTTTTGTTACAATATTGCTATTTCTTAATAAATGAGAAAACTGGGAAAGTGAGGCTTAGTGTATTAAGCAACTTGATGATGTTCGCAAACTTTTACTTTTTTTAAGAGACCTT
>NW_012154653.1:2183-2960 GCF_000956105.1 Propithecus coquereli
CCCAACACAATACCTACCATGTACTAGGAATGTTTTAAAATATTTATGAATTGCACTAAAGTTATTATATACCAGATGTTCCAACATGCCTTTAATATATAAGTTAAATGGATAATAAACATTTCTTGTGCTTTGAGAATTCAAATGGTTACTTCACACTGAGTGATGGAGAATAATTGTTAAATTAGCAGAATCTACAATCTTCACTTTAAAAGAAATTAAAGATTGGTTCCTAAATAATACATAGGCTCTTGTGGAAAAATAGAACTGACAGGATTTTCTATTTTGTAAATTTGACTTAAGGAAAATGCACTCTTAAGTACAAAAGAAATCTGACTAACACGAGTTACACTTGTGATTGTCAAGTAAAGAAAGAGATAGGCAATCATTGAACTAGTGCCCAGAAAATATTTCATACTTCACAGCAGACAAATATCATACAAACAGCCATTCATAAAATCCAAAGCTGTTGCTACATTGCAATAAAGTAATTATTGCAAATAAAATAATGCTCTGAAATTAATGGTAATATTTGACATAAAACTAAATTTTCTGGGCCTCACCAATTAGGTTTTCAACAAATTGGCCAAGGGAGATTGGAGGACATCCAATCATCATCTCTATACTCTGCCGTGATTTATGACTCAGTCTCAAATTATTCCTTTACTTGTTAGGAAAAAACATTTCAAATGTATCCTGTGAAGATGATTTTTTTTTTTTTTTAGTATTCCTGTTGTGTGGTCCATGATCCTTAATTACTACAAAAGTATCTTTGAC
>NW_012154653.1:4791-5157 GCF_000956105.1 Propithecus coquereli
TTAAGTTGTAATTTCTTTTTTAACTTCTCATTTTCTTCAAGACAAATAATGTTAAAAACTAAGAGAATATAAACAAACAGTTAATATTTATTGAAATCTGTTATACATGTGTGTTTGTGTATGTGTTTATTTAATCCTCAGAGCAACCCATGAAAAAAGTAATAATTATTGCCATTTTAGATAATTAAACTGTAACAAAAAGATGACTTAACCTTAGTACAACAGAACAAGTGGGATTCAAGCTGAGCAAGTTGACTCTAGAACCTATCCTTTGAAATTACAACCACAAGCAAATTGGCATAATCTTTTTAAGTTTTATTTCTTTTTCTTTTTAACTGACAAAGAACAATTATATATATTTATGGG
>NW_012154654.1:0-294 GCF_000956105.1 Propithecus coquereli
ATATATACCATGTGTTTATTAATATTGGGTTTATTATTAATATTGTGTTTATTAATATGGGTTAGTTTTATTCCTTTAAATAAGGATTATAATAGCTGAATGATCATTAAAAGGACTCCATGATGAAATCTTGGTGAATTAAAATGTACACTACAAAGTTCTATTTTGATAATTATCTATATTAGTAGGTGTATATTTACTGACAAGAAAGCTATTTGAATCATTTCCTTTAAGGAAGTATTTATAAGTGATATGTAACTCTATCTCCAAGAATGACAACATTCAATAAAAAGT
>NW_012154654.1:2588-3268 GCF_000956105.1 Propithecus coquereli
ACACACACACACACACATACAAAAGTACAATTACTTATGATATCAGAAATCATATATCTAATTCTTCCTCTGACTTGAGAGTTTTAAGTAATAAAATTTCTGTAAACACATTAACTCATATTTTTTGTGACTAAAGCTACTTACATTGTATTGTGCTCACTCTTCTCTCATAGCTAGAGAAATATTCATATTCAATTTTTCCTAGAACGGCAAAGGCTAAGTCTTATTAGTGGCCTCATTTCCTGCTTCATCAAAATACCATCATAAAACACTTTTCTATTCCTCTTTGTATAAAATAAGATCTCAAGTTGCTATATTTCTATTTATTTCCTTCTTCATTTATTAAGTTCCCTGTTAATTACTGTTTATAGTATTAGTGATAAAATAAATTAATACAATGATTAATGCCTTAGTTTGTGCTGCTATAACAGAATAGCACAGACTAAGTGACTTAATATTTATTTCTCATAGTTCTGGAGGCTAGGAAGCCCAAGGTCAAGGTGTGAGAACATTCAGTGTCTGATGAGGGCCTGTTTCCTGGGTCAGAGATCGTTGTTTTCTAACTGTGTCCTCACGTGGCAGTAGGAGCAAGGGAGCTTTCCAGGGTTTCTTTTCTAGGGCATTAATACTATATAAGAAAGCTCTGACCTCATGACTTAATCACCTCCCCAAAGCCGCAC
>NW_012154654.1:4543-4865 GCF_000956105.1 Propithecus coquereli
AGTCTTTTAAAAAGACCTAAGCAGACATCAGACATCTGGATGTTTTGGGTAGCAGGTCATTTTGAGAGAAATAATTTAAACTTTGAAGGTAGAAATGAAATTGTCCAGTTACCTGATGCTATCATGAAATTAAAAAAAAAAACAAACATAAAATAAGGATTTATCTTCTCAACATTTTTATATGCTTTAGATATAAAGCTCTGTGTTTTATAGGCTTTATATGCATGGTGATGAGAACATGAATGAATGGAGAAAGAGAAAAGAAGGGAGAACTATAACAGTTTTAACCATGTATATTATTCTTAATAATTATTCTAAATTC
>NW_012154655.1:0-3287 GCF_000956105.1 Propithecus coquereli
AAATATTACCACTTCATGAATGTAAGAATGATGGGCTATACTCTTAAGTCATTTGCTTTTTCCAACATGAATGTTTTGTTTTCAATGTCTTTGAACAAGAAATTTAAAATATTACCACTTCATGAATGTAAGAATGATGGGCTGTACTCTTAAGTCATTTGCTTTTTCCAACATAAATGTTTTGTTTTCAATGTCTTTGAAGAAACAAAATGAAATAATAGCAAAATAATTATCCTATATGCTATGTTCTAAAGAAAGTGTACAACAATGTATAGTTAAACAGGTGTGGTACTAAATAGTGCCGTCTCTGGAATACTCCAGGGTCTGAAATAGTACTGGTGAAATCTTTCTCCCCTGACCTTCAGCAGCAGCAAGGACAAATTTGGAAAGAGACTCTCAAATGCTAACTAATCTGTGTCCTGACTCTATTCCCCGATTGCCTTCCCTTTTCCTAACTCTACTAGGGAAATGAAAAATAGGCATTGAAATGAAACAAGCCTAGACTCTGAATTACTGTATGTCTGCTAGGATTTTGATACCCATCCATTAAGATTAGATCATGGATTCAAGTTAAAAGTTAGAAAGGGGATGTTAGCACTCTTTGCACAGATACACAAAATAATAGCACAGGCATAAATTGTAATCTCCTTTTCTGTCTAAAACTTCTTATGCAAAAAGAGAAACTCCCTGATTTAAAGGATGCTCAAGTGTTTTTGTAATCACAGGTGCCACTCACCTAGTAGAAAAGAAACATTCCAGCAAAAAATCTGTTCCAAAGTAAATTTGTACTGTGCATACTCTGTTTTCCCATTGACTTAATTTGGTGGAAATGTTTATTCTTTGTATGTAATGTGACACAGTAAGATAGAAGCAACATATTAAAATGTTGTATGTTTAAATGAGAAAAAATATCTCTGATAAAATAACATTAATGCTAAAGATAAAAGTATCACAGGGCATTGACATCACGAGACAAAAATTATATTGATTTCCCTATGAAAACCAAAGTCATAACTTGCCTCATACTTTCCATACTGTTCCCAATGTAGAAAAGGCAAATCTCTAAAGAGTTATTGGGATTCTTTTTAAATTAACTTTGAATCCACTTAGCATTTGTAAATTTACAATCAAATCTAGTTCTTTACGTTTTTTGATACTTCTCTTCATTCGAGCTTTCTGATATCTTCCTAAATGTCTTAATAAGTGCTATATAATTTTGAACGGAAGTTAATAGCTATTGCAGTAATAACAGCTATTATTTTTCAAGGATATTAACTTCATAATACTGCTTCCAATATATACTGGATGTGCAACACCTTGAAAGTCATTTAACCCTCCTCTGGCCTTTATTTCCTCATTTAAAATAGGGATATTAGTTTATCTCACAGGGATATGAGCAAATGCAACAAGATAATTCATGCAAACTGTTTTTTATAGTGCCTATCATATAGTAAGCACTCAATAAAGTCTAGCATTTCATTCAATTGATACATTTTATGGCTTCATAATTTGGATAAAGCACATCCAGGAGCTAATGAACAGCGATGCCAAAGGAGTATCTAATAAGTGGTGCCTAAGATCATAAAATTAATATTGTCTTCTTTAGTTGGAGATGCTATAGATTTTAATAGGATATTCCTTTTGAATTATTTGTTCAAGATGGATAATTTCCCTGATTTCCACAGTTACTGTTATGTTCTGTGTATAATATAAAACTTAATGCAAAGTTTAATTTACTTTCAATCCACACTCTTTCTGCTGACAAGGCTAAAATCAGGAAAAAAAGGTGATTAAATAATGGAGATTAAAGCAAGGTAAATAAATTGCTTTGATATTTAAAAATAATATTTAATTATATATTTAAGAGAGAGCTCTTTTGCCAGTACAATAGCAGTGAAAACTCTACGATAACAGTTCAGAGAGTTTTATATATTGCTTTTACAAGCTAAACCTCAACTCATAAAGTGGGCCAATATAAAAATTCCAAAGGAACAAGAATTCTTTGCCATATCTAAAGATACTCATGTGCCAATTGTTTATTTTTACATTTATTCAGGCACTTCCTTTTGCTGTGAATATCACAGGTCTCCTATGTACTGATTATCCTTGCAGATGGACCAACCCTACTGTTACCAGTAGATATATAGCTTACTTCTTAAAGTTGAGGTTACATCCATGATTGTATTAACAGTTCAGCAGGGTGCTTCGTTTAGGGTACTAAACACCTGGTTGATATATTGAACAGTGAGGTAACATCAATCACACAATCTGATGACATGTTTATGACTCTCAAGCATTTCAGGAGTATCTAGGCTGGTGAGAGAACTGCTAATGTTAAAGAAAGTGGTATAGACAGATGGTATATTATCAACTCTTCCACTCAATATATATAACTGATTTAGTACCTTTACTTTTAAGCTCAGTTGTTCTTCCTTGATTCATATTTACTAATTCCATGCTTAATGTAAGATAACCAGCACCCCTCTGTCTGTCGTCTAGACCTGTGACCTGCTACTCCTCTAAAAGCATGACCTATCTATTCATTTCTTCCTCAACTCCCCTCATTTTACCAAACTCTAGAAATAGAGTACCATGTAAATATCTTCTTTTCGTTCCCAATTGTTATTTCTAAGCCACTAAATCACTCCTGTCTTTCTATATATGTCTACAGCATCTCTTCCAATCTCTGCTAGCATTGCCTTACACCCACATGGAGTCTTAGCTATCTTCCTATACAACTCACGTAACTCAGTTTTTCTTTTTCTTCCTATTCTACCTTCAGCCCAATGGATTCTATTAATACATTCAAATAGATAGATAATACTATTAACCACTTAATTACATTGACCTCCAGATTCATTCATATCAAAAGCATTCCAGAAACTCTGTGCTTGGTCTACCTGGAAGTTCTACCCTAATAGTTACTCCAGTTGTTGGTCCCTTCCCAATTCACCCACAGTAGACTCTTATTCGATCAGGATACCATGCTTGGCTACTGTAATGTGTTTCCTACTTTAAATTAAAATTTTCACTATCTCTAGAAGGCTAGTGACCACACTTGGTCACTCTTGCTTCCTTTGTTTCCATTCCTGGGCACCAGAACAACATTGGAGGAAATCATTCTTCAACATCCACTCTCTCTATAACTCCACCAATCTACTAAAATAGCCAGCCTTTTCATCATTAGGCACCTCATAACTGCCTCATCCAGAGACCTTTCACCTGTCTTATGAGTATTTGTTATGTCTTCAACTAGATTATCAGCTTACTGAGGGTAAAGACTCTAT
>NW_012154655.1:3337-3789 GCF_000956105.1 Propithecus coquereli
TTACATTGACCTCCAGATTCATTCATATCAAAAGCATTTCAGAAACTCTGTGCTTGGTCTACCTGGAAGTTCTACCCTAATAGTTACTCCAGTTGTTGGTCCCTTCCCAATTCACCCACAATAGACTCTTATTCAATCAGGATACCATGCTTGGCTACTATAATGTGTTTCCTACTTTAAATTAAAATTTTCACTATCTCTAGAAGGCTAATGACCACACTTGGTCACTCTTGCTTCCTTTGTTTCCATTCCTGGGCACCAGAACAACATTGGAGGAAATCATTCCTCAACATCCACTCTCTCTATAACTCCACCAATCTACTAAAACAGCCAGCCTTTTCGTCATTAGGCACCTCATCATAACTGCCTCATCCAGAGACCTTTCACCTGTCTTATGAGTATTTGTTATGTCTTCAACTAGATTATCAGCTTACTGAGGGTAAAGACTCTAT
>NW_012154655.1:7721-8076 GCF_000956105.1 Propithecus coquereli
TTGTTTTGCATACTGCTGTAATCCCAGTGACTAGATCATGGTTGACACGTAGCAGGTACTCATTTCGTATTTGTTTGAATGAAATAATGAACTAGATAAAGTTAGATAAATATGGCACAAAATATAAATATGAGTGTCTTCACAGTCAAATTAATACCTTTTAAAAAAGACAATGACATTTATTTGTCTTCAGAGCTAGTTCAGAATTATTAGTTCACAAGCCACTCAGTGGCTTATTAATAGTTTTATTATTATACAATCGCTTTGGAATTTTTTTTAATGCAAGATGTTTATCGTTTAGATTGATAACCCATTTTATTCACCAGGTGTGTTTTGGGTTGATTTTTCAACCCAA
>NW_012154656.1:0-677 GCF_000956105.1 Propithecus coquereli
CGGACCCCAACGTAACTGAAAATTACTGGCTTCGTCTCGATCCAAAGCCCCCTATTACATTAAGATCAAGACAAATAACCTACTTAAAAAAACTAGCAACCACATTAAAAACGTAACTTCCAAGAAAGTCCACAAACAACATCTATATAAATAAAAACAAAAACCTAACCTAACGCTACAAAACTTACAAAAACCCACGCTTACGTATATCCCATAGACTGCAAGTTAACTCGGCCCCCGACACCGACCATTGTAACCTGACCGTGCGGACACCGGACCCCACGGACCCGGAGTTGGGGCTCCCCGTACTGACCCCGGGTGACAGCTGGTTCCCAGGCACCACTAGAATCACTCCGTACACACGACGTAAACAAGATCTCTGCATTTTATCTCACACGGCTCCTCGAGTTTATTTTAACTCCAAAAAAAGACAAAAACACCTACAGGCCTCCACTAATTTCACATGTAAAACCGGCCACCCACTGTTCATCCCATTGTTAATAGGACTAAAAATCACAAATTCAGCTACTATGAATGCAATTACTCTGATAACTACAAATCAAAATGTTAAAATACTAAGCCACCAGATGAATATTAATTTAAATGACTTAAAAAAGTCTATCAACGATAAATCAATAAATTCCCTAACTAAAATAATTCTACAAAATAAAAAAAAA
>NW_012154656.1:1909-3232 GCF_000956105.1 Propithecus coquereli
AAGAAAGCCGCTGACCTGGAGGGCCACAAAGGGACCCTCGAATGACCAAGGCCCGGGGGGCGATGGACCTCTCCGGGGGTCAGCACAGGCGGAAGGCAGACACCAAGGATGTCCCTTCCCCTGGCCCCACTGTCTTGGTAAGACCCCCCCTCCCCGAACTTACATGTGACCCTGGGAAGGAGAAAGGTTTGGCCATCGTGGTGGCCTGGGACTTCCACTAGAACCTGTCACCCCGATCAAGTTCTGCTGCATGCGCGCCTGAGTTTGTGGACTGTCCAAACGCAAGGAGGCTTGACACAGCGCAAAGAACGAGCAGCGGCAGAGATGGGAATAGTCACTCTCTGGGGGACAGCATGTTCAGGACCTGGACATGGTTTTTGCCACCTTAGTTCCAGCAAGCTACGAAGGGCTCCTTGGAAGAGAGAGCTAAGAAACAGGAACCCAGGCGGGCACGGTGGCTCACACCTGTGATCCCAGCACTCTGGGAGGCCGAGGCGGGAGGATCGCTGGAGCTCAGCAGTTCGAGACGAGACCAGCCTAAGCAAGAGCGAGACCCCTGTCTCTACTATGAATAGAAAGAAATTAGCTGCACCACTAAAAACATACAGAAAAAATTAGCCAGGCACGATGGTGCGTGCCTGTGGTCCCAGCTACTTGGGAGGCTGAGGCAGGAGGATCGCTGGAGCCCAGGAGTTGGAGGCTGCTGTGAGCGAGGCTGACGCCACGGAACTCTAGCCCGGCCCACAGAGCCAGACTCTGTCTCAAAAAAAAAAAAAAAAAAAAGAATTCTAACTACAGAAATCAGCTATTCCACTTTCTTGAATGGAATTAATGGGTCTCATTTCCTGGGGACATGGGTCACGGGGTGGCAGAGCTGAGGACGATCGTCACCAGTGAGCCCACTCAACAGCTCGAGGCGCAAGCTGCCCTCGGCCAGGGGATCTGGCCCTCTGCTCCGCACGCGGACGGCAGGAGCAAAGAGGGTGACACTGGCGCCCACCGTGCAGCCCGATCCCAACAGGAGTCCCCGCTGTGCCATGAGAGGGCGCGGAGGCAGGCAGGCCTGGGCCAGGGCAAGGTGGCTCTGGGACTGAAGAAAGGGACCGGATCCAGGGTCAGCGAGCAGAGGGAGAAGCGAGACGGGGGACGGGGAGCGCAGAGCCTCACTGAGGCCCAGCAGTTTTAGGAACTGCCAAGAAACTGACTGAGGCCGGGAGCAGGAAAAGCCAGAGCAACGTCGCGTCCCTCTGCTGCCTCTGCTGTCCGAGCTGCCGTGACCGTCCCACCACGAGGTCTGGCAGCGCCTGCTGCTGGGACGGGCAG
>NW_012154656.1:8687-9001 GCF_000956105.1 Propithecus coquereli
CCAGAGATGCAGGGATGGTTCAACATACGCAAATCTATAAACGTAATTCACCACATAAACAGAAGCAAGAACAAAAACCATATGATTCTCTCAACAAATGCAGAAAAAGCATTTGACAAAATTCAACACCCTTTTATGATAAAACGCTTAACAAAATAGGCATAGATGGGGCTTACCTAAAAATGATACAAGCCATTTATGACCAATCCACAGCCAACGTCATACTGAATGGGGAAAAATTGAAAGCATTCCCACTTAGAACTGGAACCAGACAAGGCTGCCCACTATCTCCACTTCTATTCAACATAGTGCTG
>NW_012154657.1:0-2115 GCF_000956105.1 Propithecus coquereli
AAACCCTACCTCATAGTAGCTATAATTTATTTTCCCTTCCTTGATATGACCGAGGTTAAACATTGTTTCATAGCTTAAAGGCCCTTTGCATTTGCTTTTGTCTCCATCCTCTGCTCATTTTTCTTTTGGACTATTCTTACCCGTTTCCCCACCCTGAGAATTAAAAGCGCCAAAGGCTTGGGAAGAATGCTGTCCACTGGCTCTCCCTGAGCTTCTACCCTGAGTCCAGGGGATGAAGGAGGTAGTATCTGGAGGTGCTGTTTTGAAGCTATGATTCTATGCTGCCCCAGGGGTCTGACAGGGAGGCTGGCTCAGAAGTGCAGGGGCGAGAGGAGGGCTGCGCTTACCGGGCCCCCACAGCTGCTGGCACTGCTCCTGGTAGGTGAGGCACATGCCGTTGTAGCAGTAGGCCTGGCCGCCCTCGCAGGGGGTGCCGTCCATCTGGTAGAAGTTGGTGGGGCAGTGGGGAGACTTGCCTGTGCAGAACTCCGGGAGGTCACACTGCCGGGCCTGCTCGCGGCACAGGGTGCCAGGAGCCAGCAGCTGGGCAGAGAGAGGCACGAGAGGGAAAAAAAACAGTCAGTTTCCTCCCTGCCCTCAACCCTATCAGCCAAGAGCTTGTAAGTATCCCTCTTGTGGAACAGAATTTTCCATTTCCATTCGTTCAGACTACTTTCTACACGACCTCATTAGTTCAAACCATCATCAACCTTCTCACATGAGTAGTGACTTAGAGTTTTCAAGGTGTTTTCACAAAAGCGAATCATTCCCTCTTCATAGCAGTCTTAAGAAGTACGTAAGAAATAATATTTATGCAACAATTTACAGTTTACTACATGCTTTGTAATACCGGCTACTTTCATGCAGCTGCCACTTACATGCACAGTACAGATATTACTTCATTTCATTTCACTGTAATATAATTTTCCCTATTTTGTAGATGATGAAATCTGACGCTGATAAGGATAGACAACGTATCCACAGTCTCACAGTAAGTGGCAGAGGATCCTGGCCCACTAATATTAATATATACACACAAATACATGTGCACACACACACAACTGGCATTCATATCACATTTTTGAATTTACAAAGCTCCTTAGCAATAAGACATCTCCATTACCAAGCCAGGCACTGGGATGAGTGTCTTATCTCATGTGATCATCACAATACCCATGAGATAGATACTGCTATTTGCCCCACTTTGCAGATCAAATAACCTGATAAATAACACTGGAAAAATAGTGAAAACTGCCTTTTCACTTGAGTCTTACTGCTTCCCTGGGTGGCCAATGTTACTAATACTCTTCCTGTTTTACAGATCAGGAAACTAGTCTCAGATGGTTAATAGGTTGCCTGCAATCACACAGCGAGGGCTTGAAGTCAAGGTCTCGGACACCAGGGAATCCTTTCTGAGGCTCAAACTGAAATCCTTGGACTGAATGAAATGGTCACACTCATGCTTATTCTTAGGCCTTCGGCCAAGACTGGAAGGACTTGGCCCCGCACTGAGAGTTCCCTGAGCAGCAAGGAAACCTGTGACTGAGAATAGGGCCCCTCCCCTCCCCCTGGGTGACTCCACACCTCCCGCAAGATACCCTCAGGAGAAAAGGCAAACAGGCTTCTTTCTGGCCACTCTCAGGTTGAGAATGGGCCGGCTGAGGGGCTTGCTGAAAGAGTAGACCCCCCAGTTGCAAGGCTAGGTGGGGGTAATGTGTGCAGGAGGAAGCAGTGGGACACACCTCTACCACCCAGCACCGGATAGAGGTGAAGGGGCCCCACCCTGGAGCTGGCCTGCTCAGGCTCAAATCCCAGCTCCTCAACCAGCAGTGAGGCCTTGGGCATGGGCTACTTAACCTCTTTGTGTTTGTTCACCATAATTCGGGACAATAACCCTCTCATGGGGCTATTAAAAAGCATGAGTTAGAATAAAGGACTTGAACAGTATCTAGCACATAATGAGCACTTGGCAAGTGGTAAGCACAGGCCCACAATTCCCATCTAAAACCTTACGGCTAGATGGATTTCAGACTTTCTTGATTTTTGAAAGCAGATATCATAATACATATGTATATGTGTATATACAATTACATATGTATATACATATATGTATAA
>NW_012154657.1:6139-6950 GCF_000956105.1 Propithecus coquereli
CAGTGTGCCCGAGAGGAGGTGGCCATCCTGGTGTTCCCTGGCCCTGCTGACATTCCCAGGTCATTCCCAAGGGAATGGGGCCAAATGGACAACTTGACTTAACCATGAGCTCACAGGGATTTGAACATGACCCATAAATAAGTATCCTGCATGTCAACGTCATCCTTTCTGTGTCACAGCCAAGAAATAATAAAAAAGTACTGGACACTGGTACTCCAAGAAAGCCACATTTCCTCTTGGAGATATTGAAACACCATTCTGTAAGAAGTATAAGCTAGCCTGAATGGTCTGGGGTGTAAGAACACAAGGTCCCACCATGGATACCTTCCAAGAAACCTAGAAGAACCCAGTGTTTTGTGCTGAGTCCAGACGTGAGAAGGTAAGTCCTTTGAAGAAACTCCATAATTCTCTTTCAAAGGCTTTGGTTTTGAAAACTCTCATGACTCCTGGGGGATGAAGCTGCCTTACTCTTGTTCCTCCCCGCTGAGGAGTCCCCATAGGGTGTGTGGATGGTCCCCTTCCTTCAACGTGTTCTAGAGGTTACATCAGAGCTTTCAAACTGATCAAACTCCCTTGGGCTGGAAGGATTAAGGGTCGTGGCTGTTATCAAAATGGGTCATCATCAAAAATTCATTAAGCAAAAAAGACACCTGTGGTCAGGCCAATTTTTCAGCTGAAGACCCTAAGACAGAAATTAAGTATATCTGGGGTGCTACCAACATGAAACCTCCCGCTGGAAACCTAGTGCTCCTTCCACACACTTGCCTGTCCGGTCCTCTTCTGATTTCTTTATTGGAAAAACCACATTTCT
>NW_012154657.1:17740-18077 GCF_000956105.1 Propithecus coquereli
TTTCCTTCCCATCCCTGGAGGGGTTCTGGTTTTGTCAAGGATACCACGAACAAGTTGCAAGCACCAACCTACAAAAGGTCCTTGATAATCTTCAGGGTTTTGTTCCACCCAGAGATCCTGAAGTTCTATAAGTGAGATCTGAACTCTCGACCTCCTTAAGGCTAGAGCTGCATCTAACCTTTATGACCTGTCATCTTCATCTCATACAAACATAAGCAGGAGGAGGGTTTTCTTTAAAGCTAAACCCACTGGAAGGTGTGGGTACAAGGGGTTCTCTGATGGGTCTACCCTAGAGAAGACTACTGAGCCAGTGATTTAAAAAAAAAAAAAAAAAGCC
>NW_012154658.1:0-310 GCF_000956105.1 Propithecus coquereli
ATTGAAGGAAACCAAAATACTTCTCCCTAAATATTGAGGATTGTTAAATTAAAGATACTGAAAATTCAGGGTAACACTTTGTCTAAGCTTTCAGTTGCTTGATGGCAGGATGTAAATCCTTCCTCACTGGAAACAGCACTCGCTTATTGGCCCAGAGAAGCCACCGTTCTGCAGGTACCAGAAGAATCTGGAAACAGATTTTACTATCTTCCCTCATTTTCCCACCTTTTTAAAAGACTGGAACTGCTCTTTCCTCTGTCTTGTCACTAAATAGGATTTATGGCTCTTCGTTAAAATCCTACTTAAGCAA
>NW_012154658.1:2123-3295 GCF_000956105.1 Propithecus coquereli
ATACACATGGTATGAGACTCAAAATGGCTGAGGCTTAAATACTCTCTTCATAGAGGATAGATGTATGGACCCAGAGGCAGATGTTATTTTATAAACGATTCTCTTGAGAAGCTACATAGGACAAGTTATGGAAAGTTGAGGGGCAGAGCTGCACAGGAGCAAATATTGTCTTGTAATGCAGATAAGGTCCCCTGGCAATCTCCTGGAGTGCCCTCAGAAGAACAGATGAAAACTGGGCATGGTGACGTCTCCCAATCTCTTCTTTTCTCCAGTGGTTGATCTTTCTTGGTTATTTGATGAGAGTCCTGTGGGGTGTATATGGTGAAGGGGGAGTCTTAAGACAGTTGCATTTCTTTTGGAAAGAAGTTTTTTAGTCAGAGAAAGAAATTCCAGAGACAATCCCTCCTGGTCCTTTGCAAAAGAAAATCACAGAGACAGGGAAGCAGGGGAAGATCAGACAGAGATCTTGGTTCTCAGGCTTATTTCTGAGGCCTTTCAATTTTCAAAGCACTCAGTGTGGCAAAGTGCCACATTTGGGGGAATTGTTTTCTGTGCTCCAACACCATCTAACTGAAATTGACATATTATATGTAATTGGGAAATAGTAAAACAACTGTTTTAAAATCAGAAACAAGACAAGAATATCTATTATTATAGACTGAATTGTATTCTCATAAAATTCATATATCAAACTGCTAACCCCCAATACCCTCTCTATTTGGAGATGGGGTCTTTACAGGGGTAATTAAGTTCAAATGTGTTTATTAGGGCGGGACTTAATCCAGTATGACTGGTTTTCTTATAAGAAGAGGAGATTAGGACACAAACTGCGGCAGGGGGAAGACCATGTGAAGAGACTGGAGAAACACAGTCATCTATGACTCAAGGAGCAAGGCCTTAGAGAATACTGTGAAGGATATATGAAAAATTCAAACTCTTTTTTTATTCTGTACTCTCTACTCTCACACCACTCAATAAAACACTGCACTTCTAGTCATCAAAATGTGTGGAGATTTCTAGCCACCAGCAACCAGTTCTGCAGTGGACACCAGCTGGTCATCCTATACCAAGGATGGGGAACCTGCTGCCTTAAGGCCACATGTGGCCTTCTAGATCCTTAAGTGCAGCCTTTTGACTGAATCCAAATTTTACAGAACAAATCCTTTTATTTT
>NW_012154658.1:4614-5295 GCF_000956105.1 Propithecus coquereli
CCCATTAAAATACCAACATCACTTTTTTCAGTTCTAGAAAAAATAATTCTATGCTTCCTATGGAACCAGAAAGCCCGAATAGCCAAAGCAACCTTAAGCAAAAGGAACAAATCGGAAGGTATGACTTTACCAGACTTCAACCTATACTACAAAGCTGTAGTAACCAAAACAGCATGGTACTGGCACAAAAATAGAGACATAGACCAATGGATCAGAACAGAGAACCCAGATATAAAACCATCCTCATACAGCCATCTGATCTTCGACAAAGCAGACAACAATATACACTGGGGGGGGAAAGCCCTATTCAATAAATGGTGCTGAGAAAATTGTATAGCCACATGTAGAAGATTTAATTAATCAGGATCCTTACCCCTCACAACTCACAAATACTAATTCAAGGTAGATAACCAAATTAAACCTAAGACACAAAACTATAAGAATTGTAGAAGAAAATGTATCAGCATAGGCAAAGGATTTATGAAGAAGACCCCAAAGGCAATCATAGCAACAAAAAAAAATTAATAAATGGGACTTGATTAAATTATAAGGCTTTTGCACATCCAAGGAAACAATCAATAGAGCAAATAGGCTACCTACAGAATGGGAGAAAATGTTTGCATGCTATACATCCCATGAAGGGCTACAAAGAAATCAAGCAAATCAGCAAGAAAACATCAA
>NW_012154659.1:0-1059 GCF_000956105.1 Propithecus coquereli
TAGAAATCATGAGTAAAAATCAAGTGGAGAAAGCAAAGATTCTTCAGCAACTGTTCTCCAGGCTTGTAAAATCCAGCTGGGGAAATTGGCACAGAGTAAGTTTACAAAATAATGAAGTTCCTAGTATTTTGTAGATCTTCTTAAAAAAAGAAATTACACTAAAAAGCAATTCCTCAAAAAAGCCAGTTTTATAATGATTCGATACCTAACTTATGACCCTAAAGAAAAATTAACTGCAGTCATTTCAGTAGCCTTTCTAAACATTTCAGGATCAGGTTCTCTTAGGACACAAATCTGTAGCAATTAAAATGTCTATGAATAAAACAACTCGGGATGTAAATCTCAGGCCTCAAATGTACGTAGAAAAAATTTTTTACTTTATCTTCTCTTTAACGATTAATTCCTATCTTGAGCCCCTATTCTATCCAGTGGTCAAATTTAGGGTTAATCAGTCAGTGCAGTATTTCCTCAGCCTGTGACTAGCCTGAAGGTTTTCTCTACTCGCTCATAACCCCAGGGGTGGCATTTGGGTTTCAAGGGGTCTACTCAGTGCCCAGCATCAATGAGGATGGGAGGATATCATTTTCTATCCCCACGGACAGATGATGAAACATGCACATTTCACCTGCTTTTGACCTTGGGCATCTAACCAGACTGTGGTGAGCCCGTTCTCACTGAGTCTTACATCACAGCTCCATGCAAGGCCCTGTGCATCCTCTGAGTCTCTGCTGTGAGGCCACACTGGGCCCACTAGCTCGCTCTCTCCTCTGCTTATGTGCCTGCTAATGAGGGAGTGGAGGGGAAGAATAAAATGTAGAACGGTAATATATTGCTATATAGAGTTTAGAAAGGACCTCTGCCATAAAGAGAGCGTATGAACATTCAAGTGCAGGTGTCTTTTTTATAGAGTCACTTTTGCTCTTTTGGGTAGATGCCCAGTAATGGGATTGCTGGGTCAAATGGTAGTTCTACTTGTATCTCTTTAAGGTATCTCCATATTGCTTTCCACAGAAGTTGCACTAGTTTGCAGTCCCACCAGCAGTGTATGAGTGTTCCTAC
>NW_012154659.1:3778-4710 GCF_000956105.1 Propithecus coquereli
CCTACCACCTTTCAATCTTCCACCTGGTCAGAACAAATGCTTACCTTGCTTTGAGGGTGACCTTTTTCATCTACCTCCTGTCACTCTGAGTAGTCAAGGAATTATGCTTCCCCCCAAAAGGAAAATGATTCTCTTAATCATGCACATTATACTTCCTCACTCAGCTTTACGGACATTCTTGAATTCTACATTGGACCATTAAGGAATCTTCTTGAAAACAGAAATTTTGCCAAAATGTTTTTCTTCATCAGAACTCTGTCTTCTCCTTTCCACTTAACTAAACAGTATTTATTCTTTAAGGCTCATCCTCTCTAAGAAACTTTCCTGAACTATTATTCAGACACACATTGAGCACCTTCCTTCTTTGAACTGCTAGAGTCCTTGATGACTCTAGCAGTCACCAAGGAAAACTTAAACAACTATTACACCAATATAAGAAAATACATACCGTTCATCCAAATATCTGCCCCAACTCAGGATGGTATTGACCAGGGCTGTCCCAGCAACAACTGCCGGGGCATGCCTTCCAAGCAACCACAGTGGAGGGAGATGGTGTGTTTGGGTGGAGAGTCTGCCCATCAGAGGTTGCACAGAGTAAGAAAATCTGGAAAGTCAGAAGAAGCCAAATTCCATTAAGGAGCCCAATGAGTAAAACCTAAGAAGAAGATTTGGAGTTGGAATCCAATGAGCCAGAGGCAGATCAAAGCTGGAGTATATCAACAAGAGTCAGAGCTGGGATTAGTAAGAAACCCAGTGATAGCATATCAGTCCTAGTGTTGAAAATCTCGAGCAATTGCTTAAAAATTGCTTTGGAGCCTTTACTGGTAGACTTAATCAAACTAGTTAAAGAATTTTTTTTCATTTATCCTGACGCTCTTGTTTGTTTTTGCATTTATTTCTATTATCCTTTGTATTTTTAAACACAGCCTTGA
>NW_012154659.1:15955-16507 GCF_000956105.1 Propithecus coquereli
ATAGCTTATTAAAGATTGTAGAACTGTTTTATAATGTCTTTAAATATCTAGTAGTTATCTAAGATAGAATATATGCTTTATATCATAGCAAAAGGAGTTCAAATAACCATATTTGACTCAGAATGGCCTTGGATTGATGTAGTAAATGTAAATTAGAAGTTACAGGAACAGGATTGTAAGTTCATGTTAGGGCCTTGGTCTTTGTTCAGATTCGTATTTCAGGAATTAAAGGAAAACTCAGAGATGAGGATTCTAAGAAGAAAGAATCAGCATACATAGCACAGAACCCAAGAAAAATTACCCATTTAGAAATATTTCTTTTTTTTTTATTTCAGCATATTATGGGGGTACAGATGTTTAGGTTACGTATGTTGCCCTTGGTCCCCCCCCAAGTTCGTGTTTCAAATATGTCCATCCTGCGGGTAGTGCGCATTGCACTCCTTGTGTATAAAAATACCCGTCCCCTCCTCCCCCCGCCCTCCCCCTTCCCCAACATCTAATAGATGTTGTTCTGATATGTGCATTTATGTGTTGATTAGTTAATACCAATTT
>NW_012154660.1:0-399 GCF_000956105.1 Propithecus coquereli
AGGTGCTTTTCTAAGTATTTCTCATGCTTTATCTCATTTAATCCTGACAAAAACCTTACGAGGTAGTGCTATTGTATACAATGTTTCAAGGGAAAGACAAAAGGGAACAGGATTTTATACTGAGCATGTTGGCTAAATATACATATTTAACAAGATATAGGAGGAGTCATGAATATTTATAAGAAGAAAACACACATGTGTAATTGTGCTTTAAACCTCCCATCCAGTCATGGCTGGGAACTCAGTTTTAAGGTTTTTTTCTGAGGTTCCCTTGGCCAACAGGGGTCTGTTCAATTAGCGAGTGGCTTACAATTTTATTTTTAGTTCACAATAGTAAGTCCAATTTCCTCATTTAGCTTATTGGGAAATTTAATGAATGTGTGACTGAGAAGTTTGGGA
>NW_012154660.1:11549-11993 GCF_000956105.1 Propithecus coquereli
AACAAAATGTTAATATGTATTTTGAAGAGACACATTGGTGCACTAATTTTTTTGTCTGCTAAGTAGCCAACTATTGACAGCCACTTGCATCACTCAAAACTTCTATTCTTTGCCAGAAAACTAGGAAACTAGTCTTTTTCTGAAAGAAAAATACATAAGTAATCTTTAAGTTGATAACACATTTCAGTACTTTGCCAGAAGATAATGTGAAAATTCTATAGCAAAAACAATGGAATGTTACACTGTCTTGTTACAAAGCTTTATAAAGATTCTACTGTTTAAAGGTTTTGTTTTTATAAAAGAAAACTCAGTGACATCCTGTAGTACATAAACTGCAATAAGTCACAAAGTGCCAATGCTGAATAAAAGATCAACTAACTCCTCTACATTTTGATATCCTCTTATTCCTTATCATCCCCACAACATTGCTACCAGATAACAATG
>NW_012154660.1:13733-14071 GCF_000956105.1 Propithecus coquereli
TAAAAGTTACTCAGCCCCATTCATAATCAGGGAAATGCAAATTCAAACAATAATGAAATATCATTCTGCCACTCTCAGATTGGCAAAAATTATTAAGTCTAAAAACACCAAAATGTTGGCAAAAGTCAAACAAAGAGAAACAGGAATTCAAAGGCATTGGTAATAGACTATAAATTGGTTTACTTACTTTGAGCAACATTTCTGCAAAAGTTAATAAAGATTCAGATAAACTTACACATTGACTAGGTAATTTCATTTCTAGAAACTTTTGCACATGTGCACAGGAAGATGAGTACAAGATAATTTAGTGGTACATTAGAGATAATCTAAGTATCCCT
>NW_012154661.1:0-655 GCF_000956105.1 Propithecus coquereli
CACATTTCATCTGTATTTACAGCCGCTCCCCATCACTCGCATCACCACATAAGCTCCGTCTCCTGTTAGATCAGCCACAGCATTAGACTCCCATCAGAGCACGAACCCTACTGTAAACTGCGCATGCGAGGGATCTAGGTTGCAGGCTCCTTTTGAGAACTGAATGCCTGATGGTCTGAGGTGGAGCTGAGGTGGTGATGCTAGCGCTGGGGAGCAGCTGCACATACAGGTTGTCATTAGCAGAGAGGTTTGACTGCACAATAAATGTAATGCGTTTGCATCATCCCCAAACCATCTCCCCCCAGTCCGTGGAAAAATTGTCTTCTGTGAAACTGGTCCCTGGTGCCAAAAAGGTTGGGGACCGCTGCTATAGAATATATCTCCCTTAGCAGATTATATGCTCCCTGGAGACAGAGATTCCTGGTCACTGCCATCTACGTTAGTTTCCTAGGGCTGCTAGGACAAAGTACCACCACTGGCTGGCTTAAATGGCAGAAATTTATTCTCTGCAGTCCTGGAGGCTAGAAGTCCAAAATCAAGGCACTGGTAGGGTTGGTTCTATCTGAGGTTTGTGAGGGAAGGCTCTGTTCCAGACTCTCTCCTTGGCTTGTAGATGGTCATCTGCTCCCCATGTCTCTTCTCATTGTCTTCCTTT
>NW_012154661.1:11700-12135 GCF_000956105.1 Propithecus coquereli
ACATTCTCTACTATTTTAACTTCTTTTCCACCTTGTTGAAAGCTTGAGTCCACTATCTCATTTGCATTATTTTTTGCCTATTTATTATTAGCAGGAGCATTTTCAAGAGTTTCTTTCCCTTGTTTTTAAACAGAAAAAAAAAATACCATAATATATTGCTTTGGAAAATAAGGACAGTGGCATGTAATTTTGATTGTCAAGATTCTGTCTTAGGAGGGAAAATAGCCGTGTTATACATTTGTAGGGTATGACCTCTAGACACCGTTAAAGATTGGTAGGTTTTAATTCTTTGGTTTATGGATAGGCTAGTACGGGCATAGAGAAGGTGCTTGGTATTTTGCTACTCTTGTTAAAACCAGGTGTGGGAGGTTTTCCGCACTGATATCAAGGATACCTGAAACTACTGGACTATCTGAGTCTTCCTGTTTGTTTATA
>NW_012154661.1:23975-24401 GCF_000956105.1 Propithecus coquereli
TCCTCTCTCTGGAATGTATTTTCGCTTTGTATAGCTTCCTTCTTTTCTGCAATAAAAGCTGTTTGTGTGGAACCGCTTCCTGTCTGTGATCACTCTGTGCACTGTCCTGCCTGTGCTTCTTCCAAGGAAAGAGCCAAAGAACCAGGACAACAGTCTGCCAAGAGGCCGGGCCTGACAAGGGGACGCAGTGAAGGAGCAGAAGCGGGACTGATGCAGTTAAATTTCTCTAGATTTTTTTTTTTTTTTCCAAATGGAAAACTGCAAACCATAATATGATGACAGGAACATCTTGTCCATCAGAGCTCTGGGAAATTAAAATGTTCTCCCTATCTTTTTTTTTTTTTTTTTTGTCAAATGGAATACACAAAATTTTAGGGAACTGAAAAAGAGTGGAGCAAAGAATGTGAACGGGCAATTAAAGACATC
>NW_012154662.1:0-460 GCF_000956105.1 Propithecus coquereli
CTCTAGCCACAGTCCCCAAATTCTCAAAGAACTACTAAGCTTCATTGACTACATCCTGACTAACAATGGCATTTTGGTTTATGAGAAAGAGAAAACGAAATCATTAATTTTTCTCTTCTCTACAGAATGTAAGCTCCTCTCGCTATTTGGTGAAAAAGAATGTCTCAAGAAAAATGAGTCATTCTATAATTAGAAAATACTGTTATTCATTGACTTCCTCTCCAAAAATTCAGGCAAACCTGAGGGTTTTGTTTTGAAATATCCTAGATAACTACAATGCACCTAATCATGCGATTGCATACGAATGCAACTTTCTTGTAGGTTCTATCAAAACTACTGAAATCTTGTCTAAAAAATACTTTTCTCTTCACTGTATGTTGTAAACCTGAAGTGCTAGATCATTTATAAACCCTTTCTCTTTTGAGGAATAGCTATTAAAAATACCTGAAGATGACTCAAT
>NW_012154662.1:3650-4011 GCF_000956105.1 Propithecus coquereli
TTCCCTATCCTTTCCCAGTTCTCCTTTTAAAAGACAATCATGCCCTCTTTTAACTGCTTCTCTTGGCATTTACCTCTGTATGATAAATAAATTTGCTTAAATTGCTGTGTCTTTATATCACTGTTGACTTTCTGATATCTGCCACTTCTTTTCCCCATTTCAATATAATTAAAACAAAAATATTTAAATCGAAAATCAGCATTCATATTACTATGTATTGCAGTGTCCAATTATTACTATGATTACATTTCCTTTCTTGTGTAATTGCCCTTTGTTGGAATTTATTTTTGCCCTTTTTATTAACTTGAGTAGTTTTGGGGAAGCAAAGTCATAATTTTTCCAACTGTTCCTTTAAAGGCAT
>NW_012154662.1:5636-6040 GCF_000956105.1 Propithecus coquereli
TCATGGCCATCCTTTGGTTGACCCAGATCTTTCTCTGGCTTTTATAAGACCTGAATCTGTTGAGTGTAGGCAGAAAATAAAACCGTTCATCATGAATCGAGGGAAAAGGAAATGTCTAGTGAGAAATAAAACCAATTTAATCCGCTATTTTTTTCTTGACCATAATTTTATATCATTTTACAAATTAAATTTTTTCTTTATGATCTTTTTTAGACTTTTATAATAATACTAATGAGTTATAATAAGTTAATGAGTTATAATAAAATAACTACTATAACTAAGGAGTTATAATGAAAACCAGAAGAAACTTTCCCTATCCTTTCCCAGTTCTCCTTTTAAAAGACAATCATGCCCTCTTTTAACTGCTTCTCTTGGCATTTACCTCTGTATGATAAATAAATTTG
>NW_012154663.1:0-1512 GCF_000956105.1 Propithecus coquereli
AATTTTACTTGATATAAAACTATAGGCATACATTTCTTTAAGTACAGTGTCAAAAGAAATCACAACTAAACATTATGTAACCATGAGGATTAAATGGAAAGGCCCTTCATCCATGAGAAACATTGGTGTAACCAACAGTTTATTTTTGTCTTGCTTTATTTTAAGTAAATCGAATGTTTCTAATCAATTAAATGGGATTACATTTGCATTCATTAGAAATAAAACTTGGTAGCATCATGCCCATTTATTTGCAAACCTAATACCACCATCTGTCAAACTATTTCAGTACTAAGGCTAAATTTTAAAAATATGCAATTAAGCTAATTTTGCCAAAATATGTGTTTTAATATTTTTATATTAAAATTTGTTTAAGGCAGTTTCACATAATCAACAAGTATTGATTATATTCTATGTACATTTTTTACTTTATCTACAGGACACCTCTGGGGATATTCCAATGCATTCTGTACAACGGGTTACCAGGCCAACCAGCCACTGCAATTAACTGGTTTGACTCTAAGGCACAGCCCAGGGCAATTTTTCTGTTTTATGCATGACTCAGAAATAGAACAAGGAGGATAGAAGAAACTGTATTGGTATTAGCACCATCAAAGAATTGTTTTTGTCTGTGCTCATTCTTAATTTTTTGGCATCAGTATCTATGTAACAAGTATTGCAGAAGCCTAGACCAAAACACTATATTCACATATCTTAAAGAAGAATGGTGTGTAGGATTTAATTTGTGTGGGATTATCATTGAAAAATTAGTTTGGAAAAAAAGGTATTGAATGCCTCAAACCCCCAAATATTCATTTAATACTGTCAATATATTTTAGTGTGGGAAAATACCAATTAAGCAGTTATATGATTTATAAGTAATTCAAGCATTCACATTGTCAGATTTGAAATAGAATGTCAGAGTTGACATAGATATTGAAACATGACCAAACATTTACAACCAAAAATAGATGTAATGATCTTTTTTTTTTTATTTCTGCATATTATGGGGGTACAAATGTTTAGGTTACATTGCCCTTGCCACCCCCCCGAGTCAGAGCTTCCAGCGTGTCCCTCCCCCAGACTGTGCGCATCGCACTCATTATGTTTGTATATACCCATCCCCTCCTCCACCCTCCCATCTGCCCAACGCCCGATGAATGTTATTCCTATACGTGCACTTAGGTGTTGATCAGTTAAAACCAATTTTAAGGTGAGTACATGTGGTGCTTGTTTTTACATTCTTGGGATACTTCACTTAGTAGAATGGGCTCCAGCTCTATCCAGGAGAATACAAGAGGTGCTGTATCGCCATTGTTTCTTAAAGCTGAATTGTACTCCATGGTATATATATACCACATTTTATTAATCCACTACAGAATGGAGAAAATTTTCGCATGATACACATCAGATAAAGGAATGGTAACTAGAATCTATTTAGAACTAGGGAAAATCAGCAAGAAAAAAATCAAACAACCCTATCAAAAAGTGGGCAAAGGACATGAACAGAAACTT
>NW_012154663.1:6563-7859 GCF_000956105.1 Propithecus coquereli
AATGTTAATTAATAAGCCCCATATGGCTAGGGGGTAAGTATTAGACATCATAGCCTTAAACTCTTCTAGAGAATATAACACAAGACATGAGATTAGTGGGAGAAATTTGGATGCTCAACAGCTCTGTAATTATGTTGTTCCACAAAGGATTATGGCTCTTGGGTACTCTTCTTATATTGAGCCATCAGGAAATATCTGTGAACTACTTGAATGTGCTTTCAATTAGTCAAGGAACAAAAGAAGTTGGTGAATTCTGAACTCAGTTGAAGCACTCAAATGTGAAGATTAAAATGCCTGGTGATTTTTAGAAAAATATTATTAAATGTTTATTGTCATAATTACATAATTAACAATAATGTACAGGAATACAGGATAAAATATTAAAGACAGTGAGGTTGTTTTAATACTATTCATGCTCAATAAAGTCATTTAATTATTGTCCAATTTTATTCAAAATGCTATCCAATAATCTTTGTCTCAGGCAGTTAAAAATTTAGAACTTTGAAATTTTAATACTGTACAGAATGTGTTTACACAGATCCCTAATAAATTGCAGTTTCTTACAAAGATAGGTATTATGGATTACAGAGATTTCTACTCCCCAAATGCCCAGAATTATGCTTTATTTGAAACAAACATTCAGGAAATGTTTATTTTATTCTTCAATATATTACTGCAAAGTCCTAGAATATATACTGTTAATAAACAAGTACATTTAGCAGCAATAAATCTGATACATTAAGTGTATTGGCTTGCGTAGAGAAAAAAAAATCTTTGCTTATGTTCCTTTAGAAACAGATCATTTGCAACACTTTAAAAAATGAATATGCTTTTTCTCCCAAGCTAGTAATGGCTTCCACAGGAAGAACTCAGATGCTTATATGGTACCCTGCAGCGCAAAGATGGGCAGGGTATAATAGTAGCCTTGGTGAAAGGAAATTTTATGGTCATCCCCCAGCAAATGCTTTTCATAGCAAAATGATTACATAATTATGAGAAAATACGACAAACTCAGAGTTATGGTACAATTTATCTGTCTCTTCCTGTTACTGACAGTCTGTTCTAACTAACTGTGTTTGTCAGGAAAGGGTGAAAATTACAAAGTAAACAAGAGGAGGGAAAAGACACTAAAAATGAGCATGTTGAGTCTGCACCTGCTTATAGCCTTTTTCAAAAACAGCTACCACTTTTTAAAGTTTAATATTGAATTTCTCAATACTATAATAAAACAAAAATAAATCATACAGTGCAGAAACTCTACCTGAATGATGTCTGTTTTTGTTTCTTCCAAAAACA
>NW_012154663.1:7909-9862 GCF_000956105.1 Propithecus coquereli
AATACACACTGCACTACAGACCAGATGGATGTAATAGACATATACTCAACATTTCATCTAACAGCTGCAGAATACACATTCTTCTCATCAGCATATGGAATATTATCCACAATAGATCTTATGTTAGGCCACAGAGTAAATTTCACCAGATTTTTAAAAAACAAAATCGTATCGTATTTTCAGACCACAATCGAATAAAACTAGAAAGTAATAACAAGAGGAACTTTGGAAACTATACAAATGTATGAGAATTAAAGAATATGATACCAAACAACCAATAGGCCAAAAGAGAAATTAAGTGGAAAATCAAAAAGGTTTTGAAATTAATGCAAATAGAGACACAACATGCCAAAATCTATGAGATGCAGCAAAAGCAGTTCTAAGAGAGAAGTTTATAGTAATAAATGCCTGCATCAAAAAAGTAGAAATATTTTTTAAAAAGAACCTAACAATGTACCTCAAGGAACTAGAAAAACAAAAACAAATGAAACCCAAAATTAGTAGAAAGAATGAAATAAAGATCAGAGCAGAACTAAACAAACTAGAGGCTAAAAAATGCAAAAGAACATCGAAATGAAAAGTTGGGTTTTGAAAAGGTAAACAAAATCAACAATTCGTTGGCTAGACTAAATAACAAAACAAGAGAAAAGATCCAAATAAATAAAATCAGAAAGAAAAAAGAACACAGTACAACTGATGCCACAAAATTATAAATGATCATTAGAAGCTATTATGAATAACTATATGCCAAAATTTGGAAAACCTAGAGGAATGGATAAATTCCTGGACACATAAAACTGCCAAGATTGAACCAGAAAGAAATAAATAAAAAACAAATATGAACAGACAAATAACAAGCTTGAATTGGTAATAAAAAGGCTCCCACTTTTCCCATTTTTTATTGGATTATTCACCTTTTTGTTATTAAGCTGTATTTTTTATACATTCTGGAGTGGTCTTGTAGAATATTTTTTAAAATAGTTACTCTATATTTTGGGTTACTTTTACCTGTGCTTGTTTGTGTTCATTTTCAGTAAAACATTTTTAATTTAATGGATATTTAAAATTTTTAATATTGATGAAATCTGATTTATTTTTTTCTTTTGTTATGTGCACTTTTCATATCACATCTGAGGAATCACACCTAAGTCAAGCCCACACAGACTTACTGCCATGTCTCTTATAAGAATTTTATAGTTTTATATTTTCATTTATATCTAAAATCCATTTTCAGGAAATTCTTGTGCATGGTGTAAGGTAAGGGTTTACCTTCACTGTTTTGCATGTGGGTATAAAGTTGTCCCAGAAACATTTGTTGACAAGATTATTATTTCTTCATTGAATTTTCTTGACATCCTTGTGAAAAACAATTTATCATAAATCTAAGGGTTTATTTCTGGACATTACATTCTATTCTACTGACAAATATCTGCCTTTTGATTGGATTGTTTAATTAATTAATATTTACTGTTATTTCAGATATTGTTGGATTTACTCCTATGATTTTGCTTTTTGTTTTCTATAAAACTAATGCCTTTTTCCTTCATCTTTTACTCCTTTGCTATCTTCAGTTGCATTAAGTAAATATTTTCTATTGTAACCTTTTAATTCTATTGATAATTTTTTAGTGTACTTTTGAATTATTTTCTCATTGGTTGCTGTAGGACATAAAATGTTTACATTTGCTTATGAAAATCTACCTTAATTTTATACTAATTTAATTCAGTGAGAAATAGAAACAGTACTTCTATTTAGCTCTATTTTCCTTTTCCCATTTTGTACTATTATTGTCACAAGTACTGTCTATATAAGTTACATCCCAAAACACGTTATTGCAAATATTGATGGATATATATGTGTGTACATATAGTACATAGTGCATGTATGTACACACACACATACACTGACATACGTATACTTACTTGAAAAGTGTGGTTCCCAAACTCTGGCAGC
>NW_012154663.1:10942-13001 GCF_000956105.1 Propithecus coquereli
TAATTTCTATTTATTGATGTATTCTTTAATAATGCCTTGATGCCCGTTTTTTACTCTTCAAGCATGGTTTTCTTTAAAAATATTTATAATGACTCCTTTGAAGACTGTCTTCTATGTCCCCAACACTTGTGCTCTGTAAAAGGCAGTTCCTCATGACTGCTTTTATTTCCTCTTCTTTTTAAATATTTTGTTTGTATAAATTTAGGGGGTGCAAGGGCAATTTTGTTATATGGATATATTATATTACACAGAGGCAAAGTCTGGGCTTTTAATGTATCCATTACCCAAATAATGCACTTCATAATCATCTCTATGGATCCACCTCTCTTGTGTTTCTTTGCACGTGTCTAAATTTATTCCTGAAACTGGACCATTTAAAATATATTCTAGTGATTCTGGAAACTGACCCCTCCTCTCAGAGATGGGGATGTTGTTTTGTATATTTGTTTATTAGTTTGGTGACTTACTTGGACTATTTCAGTGAAGTCTGTTTCCCCCACAGAGTGGGGATTGCACGGCCTTGGCCGTGTGCATAGTCACACTGACCATTTTCCCACCTGCAGGGATCACAATTGTTTTATCTGGGATTTCTTTGTGTCCTTCTTTGATCTCCCTATTAATCTTCTAAGTGGTTTGTCCCTATTTGTATCATACTTAACCGTTGTCCTCTGCTGATTTCTGGGTGATTGCCCTAATACTTGCGATAATATATCTGGAAATAAATTGTTCCACTGTGTGATCCAGTTGAAATTAGAATCCTGCGTAGTGCCTGTCTTTGCACCCAGCTTTTGCTGTATTTCTGACCATAGGAGGGCTCCTTTTAGCTATTGTCTCCTTTGTTTTCTTTGTTAAGCTTTAATTATTCTGTGATTTCTCTTGATTCTATTGTGCAGCTACCAACCTCCTTTTAATTAATCAATGCCACAATATCCCTTGCTTTCAAGAACACCCTTACTTGGTTTTCTCCTATACTCTTTATTTGAAATAAAAGCAATAACCTTATGAAGACTTACGGAGCTCTCTAGTTTACTGCCTTTCCCACTGGAGAGAAATTCTGCATAGCTGCTACAGAACATGAGTGGGGACAGCCAGTGCTTCTTACGAAGTGACAACCCTGCTCTATGATTAGGTCTCAGTGACAGCAGTGAACTCTAATCTTTTCAGCTTGTCTTTCTGGTTTGAATCCTCCAGCCAATAAGCAATCTGGCTTAAGGGTAATCATGGCCCAGTATGACTCATTTGCTACATCTGAGGTGCAACTTCCATCCTACTAGGGATATGGAGGAAGAAGGGAGTCATATTTCTCTTAGCTACCTTTGCTTGGAAAATAACTTCTTCATCGAGGAGGTGGGATGGATGAAAAATAGCGGTGGCCTGCCTCTGCTGAAGAAATTCCATACTACTCAATTGGGAGCTAAAAGGAGCCACAGAACATTGCTGTTCTTACCAAGATTTAGGGGACATTATGGAATAGATGTTTCTCTGTTTGATGAATTTCCTTAGTTAAAACAGTATATTTAAATCGTTTTCTCCAGTGTGTATATATATATATATATTTAGAAAGTCTCCAGAAAACGTCATACCACCATCTGTGTTTCTCTGAGTTAGTTTTTAAAATACATATGGCATGTCAAAGAAGAAGAAATATCCTACCTTAAAGAAAGGTCAAAATAATATCAATAACTCATAGAATGTATAAATCATGGTACAAAATACTGACATTTTCACTGAAAAAATTACATCATTAGCAATTTCTTTTTTGAGCGTACAATATTTTTCATGTTTGTAATCACTTCCTGGATACAAATTATTGGGCCATTGACCACACTATGCTGTACACAACTGTTATGAATAATTATAGTCAGTGTAACTATATCTGCAATTTCCCTTTGAAATATTTCATTGATGTGGAAAGACAGTAGGACAGAGCTATCCAAAATAATGTTCTGCAAAGATGGAAAATTTTGTCTGCATTGTCCAACATGGTATCATTGGGTACAAGTAGTAATTTAAAAATTGATATGAGGTTATTAAATCTGAGAAAATTAATTTTTATTTT
>NW_012154663.1:13051-17063 GCF_000956105.1 Propithecus coquereli
AGTAATATTTTTTATTTTTGTTTATTCTTTCAATTGGCATATAATAATCATAAATACTTATGAATAAAGTGTGATAATTCGATATATGTATAAATATATACTTTGGAATGATCAAATAAGGATTATTAGCACATCTATCACCTCAAACATTTATTATTTCTTTGTATTGGTAATATTCAAAATCCTGTCTTCTTGCTATTTGAAAATATACAACAAATTATTGTTAACTATAGTCACCCTGCAGTGCTACAGAACACAGGCACTTATTTCTCATATCACGCTGTGGTTTTGTATCTTTTCAAAATCAACCTCTTCCTATCAATCACCTCCCAACACACATCCTTTCCAGCCTCTATCAACAACCACACATCCTGCCCAACATACCCTGCTCTCTACTTTTTAAAGCTTCTACATATTAATGAGAACATGCAGTATTTATCTTTCTGTGCCCAGCTTATTTCCCTTAATACAATGTTCTCAAGAATCATTCATGTTGCTGCAAATGACAGGATTTTATTCTTTTTTGTGACTGACTAGTATTTTGTTGTATGTATAATATGTACCACATTTTGTTTACCCATTCGTCTATTGATGGATACTTAAGTTGATTCTAAATCTTGGCTATTGTGAATAGTGATACAATAAACATGTAATTGCAGATAGATATATATCTCTTCAACATACTGATTTCCTTTCTTTTGGATATATACCCAGGAGTGGGATTGCTGGGTCATATGGTAGTTCTATTGATAAATTAAAAAAAAAAAAAAACATATACTGCTTTTGATAATGGCTGTACTGATCTACATTCCAACAAACCAGAAAACAATTAACAAAATTACAGGAGTAAGTCCTCACCTATCAATAATAACTTTGAATGTAAATGCACTGAATGTCCCAATTAAACAATATAGACTGGCTGAATAAATAAAAATATAAGATCCAAGTATATACTGCCTACAATAACTTCACTTAACCTTTAAAGACACACATAGACTGAAAGTGAAGGTATGGAAAAATATATTGCAAATGGAAACCAAAAATGAGCAGGAGTCACCATATTTACATTGTATAAAACAGACTTTAAGTCAAAAATTGTAAAAATAATATTTTATTAACATGATAAAAGAATCAATTCAGCAAGAGGATATAACAATTGTGTGTGCACCCAAAACTGGAGCATGCAGATATATAAACCAAATACTATTAGATATAATGGGCGAGATGAACTCCAATATGATAATATCTGGGGACTTAAACACCCCACTCTCAGCACTGAACAGATCATATAGACAGAGAATCAACAAAGAAACATCGAATACACACTGCACTACAGACCAGATGGATGTAATAGACATATACTCAACATTTCATCTAACAGCTGCAGAATACACATTCTTCTCATCAGCATATGGAATATTATCCACAATAGATCTTATGTTAGGCCACAGAGTAAATTTCACCAGATTTTTAAAAAACAAAATCGTATCGTATTTTCAGACCACAATCGAATAAAACTAGGAAGTAATAACAAGAGGAACTTTGGAAACTATACAAATGTATGAGAATTAAAGAATATGATACCAAACAACCAATAGGCCAAAAGAGAAATTAAGTGGAAAATCAAAAAGGTTTTGAAATTAATGCAAATAGAGACACAACATGCCAAAATCTATGAGATGCAGCAAAAGCAGTTCTAAGAGAGAAGTTTATAGTAATAAATGCCTGCATCAAAAAAGTAGAAATATTTTTTAAAAAGAACCTAACAATGTACCTCAAGGAACTAGAAAAACAAAAACAAATGAAACCCAAAATTAGTAGAAAGAATGAAATAAAGATCAGAGCAGAACTAAACAAACTAGAGGCTAAAAAATGCAAAAGAACATCGAAATGAAAAGTTGGGTTTTGAAAAGGTAAACAAAATCAACAATTCGTTGGCTAGACTAAATAACAAAACAAGAGAAAAGATCCAAATAAATAAAATCAGAAAGAAAAAAGAACACAGTACAACTGATGCCACAAAATTATAAATGATCATTAGAAGCTATTATGAATAACTATATGCCAAAATTTGGAAAACCTAGAGGAATGGATAAATTCCTGGACACATAAAACTGCCAAGATTGAACCAGAAAGAAATAAATAAAAAACAAATATGAACAGACAAATAACAAGCTTGAATTGGTAATAAAAAGGCTCCCACTTTTCCCATTTTTTATTGGATTATTCACCTTTTTGTTATTAAGCTGTATTTTTTATACATTCTGGAGTGGTCTTGTAGAATATTTTTTAAAATAGTTACTCTATATTTTGGGTTACTTTTACCTGTGCTTGTTTGTGTTCATTTTCAGTAAAACATTTTTAATTTAATGGATATTTAAAATTTTTAATATTGATGAAATCTGATTTATTTTTTTCTTTTGTTATGTGCACTTTTCATATCACATCTGAGGAATCACACCTAAGTCAAGCCCACACAGACTTACTGCCATGTCTCTTATAAGAATTTTATAGTTTTATATTTTCATTTATATCTAAAATCCATTTTCAGGAAATTCTTGTGCATGGTGTAAGGTAAGGGTTTACCTTCACTGTTTTGCATGTGGGTATAAAGTTGTCCCAGAAACATTTGTTGACAAGATTATTATTTCTTCATTGAATTTTCTTGACATCCTTGTGAAAAACAATTTATCATAAATCTAAGGGTTTATTTCTGGACATTACATTCTATTCTACTGACAAATATCTGCCTTTTGATTGGATTGTTTAATTAATTAATATTTACTGTTATTTCAGATATTGTTGGATTTACTCCTATGATTTTGCTTTTTGTTTTCTATAAAACTAATGCCTTTTTCCTTCATCTTTTACTCCTTTGCTATCTTCAGTTGCATTAAGTAAATATTTTCTATTGTAACCTTTTAATTCTATTGATAATTTTTTAGTGTACTTTTGAATTATTTTCTCATTGGTTGCTGTAGGACATAAAATGTTTACATTTGCTTATGAAAATCTACCTTAATTTTATACTAATTTAATTCAGTGAGAAATAGAAACAGTACTTCTATTTAGCTCTATTTTCCTTTTCCCATTTTGTACTATTATTGTCACAAGTATTGTCTATATAAGTTACATCCCAAAACACGTTATTGCAAATATTGATGGATATATATGTGTGTGTACATATAGTACATAGTGCATGTATGTACACACACACATACACTGACATACGTATACTTACTTGAAAAGTGTGGTTCCCAAACTCTGGCAGCAGCCTGGTCCTGGCCAGTGACCTGTTAGGAACAAGGCCGATCATCACAGCCTGAGCTCTGCCACCCCACACCCACGATCCTCGCGCCTAATCAATTTCTTCCATGAAACCTAGGAACCGGGGGCCACAGGTAAGCAGCAGTCACACAAGCAAATCTTTATCTGTATTTACAGCTGCTCCCCATCACTCTCATCACTGCCCGACCTCTGCCTCCCCCACCCAAGTTGTCAATAAATTCTATCAATTTTTTCTTTGGCGATACCATATTTTGCCTTCATTTTTGATTATTTTGTCGAATATTCTTGGCTGGCTATTTTCTTTCAGCATTTTGAATTTATCATACCACTGTCCTTTGTCCTTTATTTTTTCTGATGAAAAATCAGTTATATTTCTTTCTGGTATTCACTTGTGCAAAACACGTCATTTTTCTCTTGCTGCTTTCATGATATGCTCTTTGGATTTGGCTTTCAATATTTGTGCTATGATGTATACATGTGGATCTATTTATGTTTATCCAACATGGAGTTTACTGTGCTTGTTTAGATATATAGATTAATGTTTTCCATCAAATTTGGAAAGTTGTAATGCATTGCTTATTTGAATATTTTTCTGCTCTTTGCTCTCCCCTCTTTCTTTTTTGTACTACTATGCCATGTATGTTGATGTACAACATTTCTCAGAGGTTTTGTGAATTTTTCTTCATTATTTTTTTCTCCATCTTTCATATTATATAATCAGTAT
>NW_012154663.1:17113-18158 GCF_000956105.1 Propithecus coquereli
AGAAGCAAGAGCTATTAGGAGAAATAGGGAATCTAATGTGCACATTTTAGTGAAACCATAACAGATAAGAATTATAGTCATCAGAACTTCACCATAGTAGTCTCTATTGGTAGATAACAAAAATCCTGGAAATTTTTGTTTGCTTTTTTTGTATTTTTATTTACGTAAGCTCTGTGCTCATCCCTCAGTATAAAAAGCTCAGTACAGAAAAAAGGAGGAAACATGGTTTTGGGACCAGGGAAAACAGTTGCAATTGCTATGTGCATAATCAAAACAAGTCACCAATTCCTAAGTTCAGTTCTTTCTTCTGTAAAATGGAAATACTACTGCAAACAAGTTATTTAGGCTGGGCTTTGTTTATGTTGTTCTTTTAAAGGTACTATACTGGACCTATTATATATACTTCTAAACTTTTATTAGGAAAACTTTTTGGGTAAGCAATATTAATTCTAACTCAAATTGGCTATAAATAAAAATGAAATAATTATCTTACTAAACTGGAAGCCTTAAGGTAGGACAATGCTCAAACTAAGACACATGTGCCACCTGGTCCAATGAGAGATGCAAGAGTAAATTTGTGTATTGATAAGGGCAGGATCAATGAAATTACCAAACTTATTTCCTTCTTTCCACTTTGCCATTCTAAACATCAGGCCTTTAGCCAGGCATCCAAAGATAAGAAACACCTGTGTGCTCATGGATTAGGAAGATTGTGATGGGAAGAACCATGTTCTGTTAGAAGTCATCCAGGAGAGGGTACTTGAGGCTCACATGGCTTCAGAAGCAGTAGTGGGAGGAATCCCTGAAAGGGACTCCCTTACCAAAGGTCAGCAGTGGGGACTGAGCGAAACTTACCAAGCCATTCCGGGAGCAGGTTCTTTACATCATCTACCAGAAAGTGTAATTTGGGTATTGGTCTTGGTTACTATGGTTCTAAACTTGATTTCTTGTCACCATATATTCCAGGAAATTCTATGGAATAACTAATAACTTTTGGTGGATTATTATTCCACTTAAACTAAATAGCATCTTGGAATATTGACTG
>NW_012154663.1:34083-35637 GCF_000956105.1 Propithecus coquereli
AATTATTCATTTAAAATATAATTCATTTTGAAGTTTTTATCAAATTAAGCACATGCATAGATGGACACACTCCCACACACATATAGAGGTAATGAAACATACTTGTTAAAGTCCAGAATAATTAGTACTTACCAAAAACAGTGAAATAGAGAAAGTCTTATTGAATATCCTAGAGTTTCTTTTACATATAATTCCTTCCATCACATCCTGGTTTCATAGTAACCTTTAATCTCTAAGGATGCCAAAGAAAAATTACGCCAGACAGAGTTAAACAGGGAGGAACTTTATTTGACATTTTTGCAATAGGAAAGATTAAATTCAACTCTACCAAAACAAAAGACAGTAGAATTTTTAAGTACTGGCCCATTGGTCAATATGATTAGACCATCTCTGTTTGCTAATCACTGCTTATCAAGTTAGGCTCTTACTGTCCCAAACAGATTGGGAGACAAGGACTCTATTTTTCTTTACATTGTAGTTATATTTCTAAGGATGACTCTCAGGTCCTTGAGAGAGACTATCCTGGGTTATAAAATTGACAGGAGGCTGAGAGAAGATTTATATATCAAAAGAAAAAGGAAGAATTTATGATTGCAAGTTTTCTACAGCATAAGCTGTAAGAAAAGGGAGATCAGAGGACTATTGTCAGGAAAATGGATGGGGAACATGTGGCTTTCTGGATCCTTGGATGTGGCCTTTTGACTGAATCCAAATTTTATGAAACAACTTCTTTTAATAAAGGTGTTTGTTCTGTGAAGTTTAGATTTGGTCAAGGGGCCACACTTGCGCATCTGGAGGGCCACATGTGCCCTAGAGGCCACACATTCCACACCCTTTATGGTAAAGAATCAGTGATCAGCTTTCCATGTTCTTATACATCATAAAAATACACTGCAAAAATCATGAAGTGGAATATTTCATTTTACAAAATATTAGGACCAAATAAATATGGAACCATTTAATACGGGATACTCTCAAACTGTACATAAGAAAGAATTGGGGAAATTTCAAAGTTATCACCTATTTTGCTTGACTTCTCACCATTTAGAGTATAACTTGTTGGAAAGGTCAGCAATGCCCTATGTATCTGCCTAAATGTATTATGAATTGGCATGTTATCTATAATGAAACTAGGGAAGAAGAAAAACTTGTTATTCTTGGATTATTTAATGAGTAGATTCTTTGTTAAAAATTTCCAGTAGAAGTCAAATTTATGTTACTTAGACATATATCAAACAATTATTTTAATAGGTGGGAGTGAATACAATACAAATCTTAAGACAGTTAAAAATTGGGGTGATTAATGGGTGCAAAAATATAGTTAGATATAATAATATTTGATAGCATAACAGAATGACTATAGTCAACAAAAGTCATGTTATACTTTAAAACAACTAAATGAGTGAAAATAAATGTTCCTAACACAAAGAAACGATAAATTCTTGGTGTGATGAATACCCCAATTACCCTGATATGATTGACATATTGTATGCCTGTATCAAAATATCACATGTATCCTATAAATATATACAACCATTATCTATCCATAATAAT
>NW_012154663.1:42202-44702 GCF_000956105.1 Propithecus coquereli
ACTGTGCTATGGCCTAGGCTTGTTCAATGATTAGAAAAAAGATACATACAAATAATTTAAAAAAGAGAAAAATTAGTCTTATAATTAACAGTTTTTAGTGATCATGCTTCTATTCCTAGTATTATTACTACTGATAACTAAAATAATTGATACCTTTTACTTAGCACTTACTACAGTAAAGATTCTAGAAGAAAGTACATCCTAAAGGTTGAGCACGAGCTATGAAGTCAAAGTATCTGCACTAGATTCATATATGCATTTTTCTTTGCTGTATAGGCTTGGGAAAATTACTTCAACTCCCACACCTAAATTTTCTCATCTATTAAATGAGAATAACACATTTTTCTGAGAAATGAGATAAATGAAACACATTTTTTAATTAGCAGCTGGAAAATAATAATCACACAATAAATGTCAGGTATTATTATCTACACCAATGGTCTTCACAATTGTGTTGAGGTGCACTCCAAAAAAACTTATTAAAAATTTCCTATTTGCTATTTTTATTTGGCATCTACATTTTAATAATGTCTAAATTAAAAATGTTAAAATTTCTAGTATACTAGAAAGAGTAGTATTAACAATTTTTTATGTAGAACTTAAAGGGATTCAATGTCAATGAAATTCCATAGCAATTTTATATTCTCTACCATCCTTAGAATGATAAATATGCTCTTACTTAAGTTTCTTAAATATTGTGTAGCACTTCTTTTCCTTAATATTTCAATTTCACTAGCCTCACAATTTTTTTCTTGGTGTATTATGTGCTCTGTGCTTGAGTAAACACCCTCATACTTCTTTGCAAGAGTTAAAAAGGATTTGAAAAAGTATAAAAACATTTTCAAATATGAGATATCACTATATTCCTTATTAGTAAAAATAGCTCAAAACCACAAAAATATGTTATAAATTTTATAATTATTAAACAAAGGTAAAACTTTCTTAGAAATAAAAATAGTGAGACTTTTTCAGTTAGTTTATATATGTTTAGATGAACATCACTTATAATGGTTAAACAGGGATCAGCATCAATTATCTTCCTATTTTTCATTTCCATAGGTGTAAGAACTGACAAAACATTTAAAAAAGATAAAAATGGAGGAAGTTTGAGTATATCCATATTATTCAGTTCTTTGAATTCAAGGTTATGTGCCAAATTTTATAGTAGTCAGTCCTTAGAATGTATACCTCTTGACCTATTAGTTGGCAACTTAGATAAAGTACTCCTTCAATTATTTTGGAAGAAACAAACAATAAATGAAAGCATTCAACTATGAAATAATTTGTTACCAAACTGTTACAGTGGCTTATTGTCTTTATATCCATGTCATATTTTGAAAGTTCTTTGTTTGACTACTTTTAATTTAAGTCTCAAAACAGGCCATCATATGAGATGAGAGAAATTCCATATTCGTAAAGTCAGGTCCAGGGGCTGCAATTTATGACAACTGAGTTTGGAAAGAGGAACACATAGGGGAGTTTCTGACAGATATTTATTAGGAATGAGTATATGGAATTTGAAGTTCTAAAAATTTATTTCCTAATACTTGCCATAGCCAAAAACATTTTCATGCGCCTGAGGAGCAAATGTCTCATTTTGAAGCTAGCAATCATTTTTCATCCTCAGAGAAATCTTGTAAGTAGCTAACAACTTGTCCATGTTTATAGATAAGGAAACACTGCTAATAGAAATTTGGTAATTTACCAAGGTCGCACAAGCAACAGGTGGCTGAGCTGGGATCCATGCCAAGGCCCTATGACTTTAGAACTTCACCCTCATATCACCTCTTATGCTGGCACAAAATGTGCCTGAGCCACCATATTAAAGTTCACAGTTAAAATTAGACTTACACAATCTGAAGGAGATTGAATTTTTGTTAGGAAGAAGAGCATTTTGGAAGAATATAATGTGTAAAAAAGAACTGAAATGCCTTATTTCATCAATTATAAGATCTAAATCTTTAACACTTCTGATATCTGGATGCGCATTGCAATAAGGTATG
Source organism: Propithecus coquereli (assembly GCF_000956105.1). Lineage (NCBI taxonomy): Eukaryota > Metazoa > Chordata > Mammalia > Primates > Indriidae > Propithecus > Propithecus coquereli. The sequence goes on from NW_012154663.1 coordinate 44,206, forward strand.
ACCTGGTCTAATTTGCAGGGCTTTTTTTTCTTAGTGATACATGGATCATAAACATAAAATATAAAATAAAGAACAATAAAAACAAGAAATATCAATGTACAATATAAATGTAAGCAGCTTGCATGAGATAATTTTAAATATAGTAATAAAAATTTGATGACCAAACCAAATTTCATATTGGTAAGAATTCTTGTGCCTATATATGAAGATTTTATGTGATATTTAAATATTATATAATCTCTACAGTTATTACTACCTTATTAATTTGTACAGATAACTAAATATCAATTATTTTTTCATTAGTAATACTTCTGAAAAAGCATTGAGTGTTCTGTCAAAGTTTATTTCACCTACTACATACTTTAAAAGATAAGAAATATTAAAATGAAAACAAAACCTGATGACATTTGATTTCTACATTTTGGATTTAAAATGTCAGCAATAGGGCTGGGCGCGGTGGCTCACGCCTGTAATCCTAGCTCTCTGGGAGGCTGAGG
>NW_012154663.1:44839-47340 GCF_000956105.1 Propithecus coquereli
CTGTATTTTAAAAGTTGCAACAATAACCTTTTTCTTGGAGACTGTTTCATGTTAATTTTTCAGTCTACATGTGACTATAATGATATAACTAAATGATTACTTAATTTGCATAATAATTGTGGAGGTAACAATAAGTAATAAGGTATAGAGCAAAGAAAGTTAGAGAAAGACAACACTCTCTTATTCATCATAATTATACTAACACGATGATGTCAAGAATTTTTCTAACTTTCTTAGGGATGCTTTTTTCATCATAATCTTGCAAACCTCCTCATCTGCATAATTTAAGCCCTTGTTTTATTGTAATTTTGACTCTCAACTCTTGGCGTTACCTCTGTAAGTCTAGAAATATACATACACACAATTACATAGAAGCTTCCTTGTCAGTACAATTACTCTAGTGACTTAGAGTGATGTTTTACATCATTTAATAAATCATGAAAAAATGAATCTCATAAGATGGAAAAATATGATTTTTTTAAAAATGTGTGTCTCAAATACCTAGCATCTCTGTATTATTTTCTTTATTCTTAGGATATTAGCTTAATATATGTTAGAGTTAAAAGTAAATGAATTCATCATTCCCTTGCGTGGGGGGGAAACGAATGTTATAATATAGGTATATTCTTGGCATATAAAATAGTACTTCTAGCAACTGTTTTAGGTTTGTTATTCTGATATGATTTCCAAGGAAGTGGAAACTCTGTTTCTTCCTAATTCCCCCATGGAGTCTACGGCACACAACATGAGCCCTATAATCTGCTATAAAGCAAAAGCGTATAAACGATGTTTACCTGCATACATTTTTTATGTCCATTTGGAGGCTTTGATTCTGCAGGGAACCCATTTCCCTTTTACCCTGGGATCTTTTCCCATCATGATTAAACAAAGGCTCACTCACTAGCACAGCTGAGATAAAAGGATTTGTTGGGCCTCTCTCACATCAGGCAGGTGATGACGGATCCCCATCTATTTCAGGAACAAACTTCAAACTAACCACAGGTGATTTCCTTTCCATGCTGAATGGCACAGCAGACATTATGTTTCCCACAACAGCAATCTCTAGCTTATTATATAGCTCCATGACAGAAAAACAAGTAAAAGCTCACAGATTTTAAAATATGAGTAGATACAAAGAAAAGGGAATTCATGTAGTTCTAGTAAATCTTCAAAAGATGTTTCAACAAGCATATTAAACTATATTGTTAAGTTTGTGAAGGCACATAAATGGCTTACTCACCCATATCACAAAAGTAGATAAGGTTAGACAGACGATAGATGATAGACAGATGGTAGATAGATGGATGAATAGATAGATGCAAAGCAATGTATAACTGAGCAGGCAGAATATTAAAGAGATGCACTCCTAAACTTTATTAAAATATCAATCTCCTTACTCCACACATACCAAATATTATCGCTGTTAAAAAAGAGAATACTTTTTGAAATATAAATTTATGTGGCATTAAACAAGTTCTTTGTACTTTTAAGCTCCCAAAAGACTATAAAAGGGATTATTAGATGTCAGAATTCAATAATTGTCTTCATGATACTAAAATTTTATTAGGCACACAACATGCTCGGCATACTTCTGTGTTCCGTGCGTATATCCTGGCATTTACTCTGCTACACATCTCTTTGAGATAGAAGCAAATAAGGGTAGAGATGTTAAAGAACCTGCTATAGGTCAGAGAGCTGGACATATGTGATTTGTAATAAAATATAGTTTTGTTTCCTTGTGAAAATGAACATCACTCAGAATTTGTGTCTTTGCAGCTCCCTGGCTGGATTGACTATTTACCTTTTATATTAGTTTTCAAATTCTTGTATTGAAATTTTTGTGCATTAGAATATTAACTCTCTAAGTGGTAATACTAGTGTTGTATTGTACTATCAAGCAAATTTGAGAAACGTTGTCTAAAGGAAATTTAAGCATATCTCTTTATTATAGTAATTATCTGAGATATTCAATTGCTAACATACATTGTGATTCACACAGGGGTATTCTAGATGTTTGGTTTAAAATAACCCTTCTTTTGTTGTTTTAGTGAAATAACAATCTCTTAATAAAACAGTATTCATAAGTTTTGTAATTTTATAAAATATTGGAAAAATGGTATAAAGCACTAAAGAGCTGTCCTCTATGCCACTTAACTTCATCAAAACTATAGCCACAGATATTATGCAAAGCTAAGTAAGACATTAATTTGGTACCTAGATATGACAAGAAATGTGGGATGATGTAAGGGACTAGTGAAAAAAAATCACTATAATGAGAAAAAGATGAATTCAAGTTTTTTTTCCGTAAAAATCATATTATTAATATATTTTATCATGTCTTACTTTTGAAGATGATATGACAAGATATATTATTCAGCCCTCACATATATCTAAGGTATAATGAGAAAAAGTAACCTGAACATACGGTACATATTGGCATGGCAATACAAAGGAAAATGATACGTACATCTTAAAATACATATTTGAGTAGGCATCTACTT
>NW_012154663.1:51263-53622 GCF_000956105.1 Propithecus coquereli
TTATTGCTTAATTTTATATTTTGAATTTTGAATCACAAACCAATGTTTTCGAATGTAGGTGCTTATCTCCCACTGTTAAAATGCTTTGATAGATATTGACGAGTTTCTCCTTAAATCAAGGAAGACTCCCTTCAACAATTTATGGAATACTAAGTTTTAAATTGAGTGATAAATTGTCCTTAAATCAGCTATGTGATGTATAAAAACCCATTAAATAAATTGAAATAAGTAAACTTTGAGAATATTTCCTGGTAAATATATCAAATCAAACACATGTATTTATCCCAATGCACACCAAAAATACCACTACAAATTCATAGTGATACATTGCATTGATTATTCAGAGTCAGATCTTGCAAGGATTCACAAGACTTCATAGGGTGCACTTATATTCTTATTCAATATAATAATTGAATAAATGTAAAATACATGTTACAGCAGAAGAAAGAAATTACAGGCAATTATAGATGGGTCCAAAAACTTTCAGAGGCCTTTATCTATGAATGGAACATGATTTTAAAATTTGAATATCAACTATCAATAAATGTAAGAGGTATCTTGATTTCAGGAGAGTACAGGTAATAATTTACAATTGGGTATTTTTTATCTTGCTGGTTGCACAGTTAAATCCAGTCTCTGTAACAGCTTATACTATGTGTAAATCATTAATCTATACATGCAAACAAAAGTGTAGACAAGCATACGCTGCCTTCCTCATGAGATCATTCAAACTGTAAACAGATCATTAGAAATCCATAACTACCACATGCTTATTTTGGAAGTGTCTGTATCCAAACATCCAAATACACAGAGGTTTTCATAAAGCTGTCTAGGTCCAGTTGAAATATATTAGAAATTATAATAAAAGGTGTCAATGGATTATTGGAAAATAAAAGGAGAATGGGTGAATTAAAAATCACATTAACTATCGAGAGAAAGCTCAACTGTAACTTTCTATAAGGGTGGCAATAGGACACACATGTAGCAAACCAATTTTTTCTGAAGGAAAGCAAAATCTTTAGGAATTGGAGGCCACAAGAACCTCAGTGACATGGAAATAAAGTGGATCCACCTGAGCAACAATTAAACAAAAGAACAGACTTTCTTTTCTGGAATATAGCTAGCCTGTACATTTCCAAATAAAAAATTCCCAGAAAGTTTGGATAAGATATAAACAAAAGAAAATATATGTTAAATGTTCCAGCTTAGAAACTAAGAGAAACTATAAGATGGTAAAAATGTAAGCAAATTTGAAAGTCAGAAGGGTAGATAGGCAGTAGTGTCCCACTTAGTCTAGGGGTTGACAATCCAAAATAATTGACTGAGGGCAAAGATCACAACCAATGGAGGTTTTTTTTAAGCCAAAGTGTGAGGATGCATCCAGAAAAACACAAACTACAGATGTGACTGTTTTCCCAAAGCGGGATTTGAGAACAATGGTATCACATAGAGAAGAGGAAAATTAAATAAAAAAGCACCAATACAAAATTGTAGGCAAACAATAAAACTAAAAAATAGTGTACAGGCTAGAATCTAATAACAAATGTGCTCTAGCTTCTTCTGAAATATGTTTTTTTCTCTCTCTAGTTTCTCATTTTTACCAAGAGTAAATCATGGTAGGACCTATTTATTTACAAAATAAATTTTAGTCTTATTATATTTGGCTACATTATTTGCATAAAATTCAGCAAGACTGCTTAATGGCCATAAAGGCTTTTTTCTGTTTGTTCTGTTAATTGGCCTTGTTGGAAATTTTTTATTAAGAATATTAGGTTAGACTCTTTTTAAAAAGCCTCTTGAGGCTGGTTAAGCCAAGGATTTGTCAGACTGTCTGCAAAAACTGTATGAATTGGGCAAATTCCTCTTTCCTTGAGGTCCCAAAATAACTTAAGTTTCCTGAACATGTTTGAAAGTGACATTCTTCACCTACTGCAAATTAGAAGTTTGTAAATGACAAGGGCCAAAGCCAGTCTTTCCAAAGGGCTTTTTATCAGCTCTGTAAAGTCAATCTTAACTCTTCAAAGCTATCTGGGAGTATCTTAAAATACACCATTCCAGTCAAAGCCCTGGTAAAATATCTATGTCTCCAGTTGTGTCCTATTATAAAAGAAAGCAGATTTTTATTGAATATGCATGTAGGGGCTGGGCCTAGAAGAAAGGATGGAGGGATGGATGGAAAGAATGTGAACAAGGTGAATGAAGGGTCAGGTGAAAACGCCTGCCCAAAGCTGCTCGTTTGCTGTCTGCCAAGCTCAGCTGAAAACAGCTGACCTGTGTGGAAGTTGTTAAAGAAGTTTGCAAACGGCCCTGACCCTTTGCACGTGTCCTTGGAAATACAGGGAGGAAGTTAGCTGAGGAG
>NW_012154663.1:53672-54656 GCF_000956105.1 Propithecus coquereli
TTTAAAAAATCTAAAAAGACAGGAATAGAGGCACTACTTTTTGTTAAAAAGAGGCATTATTTTGTTAAAAACTTCTAATGTGTCAAGACCTAAGGTAATAAGACTTTCCCATTAAGACACTGTTTCTGCTGCCATTATGTTTGCTCCAGCACACTCTTAGTAACTTCTCCTAAGGCTCAGGTAGGCACCTTCATCTTCTTTACATCACACTGTATAGTGTTGTGACAGGCGAGAGATAACACAAGAACACATAGCAAAGATGTATTGAGGAGAATACCTTCATCACATTTCTGAACAGAAGGGAGCAGAATATAGATGGGCTGGAATTAGTTATCAAGCTTTTCAGCACATAAATCAGCTGTGTTTCCTCTTCACTACCTAGGATTAACCTCAGAAATCCAAAGCCAAGCTTCCATCCACATCTAATGGAAGATACAAGATGATCTTCTTGATAATGATGCATACACATTTCTCATTTTTATGACAACCCTTCTAGAAGCAAAATTATCAAGTGAATTTATATATCGCTCATTAAGAGTATAAATATCTACTTGTAATATTTCAGGCATGTGAAAACTCAAAATATACTCAATTATCCATTCACTTATTAAATATTTATTGTTCACCAACTAAATAGCAAGGCCTGTGCTTTGTGCTAAATATACACTGGGGAGTAAAAGAAACATGGTTCTCAAGCTCATGCAACAATGTCTCCTAGGAAAGACACAGTTACGAAAGATGTAAATAATCAAAAAGGTACAAAATTTATGATCAAAATGATACTAAATGTTACAGGAATAAATCTCAGTGAGCTGCTTTCTCACTTAGAGGATGAAAAAAGATTTCTCTGAAAATGTGCTATCCACATGTGGTAGTGAGAAACTTAGAAAAAACAAATCATTCATTGAAGATTTATCTATGGAGAAGTTGTACCTGCCAACTTTTAAATTGTTTATTTCCTCTTTCAAATACGGTAATCAGATA
>NW_012154663.1:59986-61823 GCF_000956105.1 Propithecus coquereli
TTAAATTTAGGAGTCTAATATGAAGGATCCATCTTAATTTCATCTGATCATTGACAAGGAGAATTTTTAATGAAGTATTTAATTCCAATAGTACAGAAAGAGAGCTAGAAGGTGGTCTTGTTATATAAATGAAAACTCACAAGTAGCAGGTCTCAGAGAATGTCTCTTTGTAAACCTTCAAAGGTATCAGACCCTTAGTTAATCTTTGCTGGAAGGGCCATTTTAGAATATGTTAGAGAAATATATTTTGGGGTAAAATATTTTGATTTCTTTTAACCAGCTGTTGTCTCTAGAGGTGGTATTAGGTAGATAGCAAGAGATTCTGTGTCTCCTAGGGATGAAAGTGGGTACCTTGCCTTGGTGCAATTGCTCCACCTTGGAAGAAGGACAAGGCTGGGCCCCAGGCTCCCATCTTGGTCCTGCCCCACCTTAATCCTGTACCAAGTGACTGCCATACCTCTGGTAGAAGAGAATACCCTATGAATCTGCCAATCAGAACTTAGTTCACCTACTACAAAAGAATGCAGAGGATTCTCTAGCCCACGAGCCAAACAAGCATAGTTATGATGGAGTCTGGAAAGTGGCCTAAAACAGCCAGCTTTCAGAGAGGATCATGGGAAATGTGCATGCATAATAAGACTCAGGTCATATAACTCCGACTGTCCAATCAAAGTGGTTCCATGGTCTGAGCCATGAGGGAGTTCCCAATATGGACACTACATAAGAAGACATAGACCATAGACAAACCCTTTTGCTCTCCTTTCTCCTTTGCTATGACAATGGACCTGGTCCTCATCTGTGGCATATGTATCTTGCTCTGTAAACCTATATCTTGCTCTTGCCCTATAATCCTATCTTTCTCTCCTCCATAAACCTCATTTTCATGTTTGCCTTACTTTGGTAAGTCTAGTCATTTTTCAGCCATGAGCACATCAAGAATCAACATTTCAGACTGCAACCTGACAATGGGACTTTACTTAGGGTGGCTGCAGGGGTGTTTAGCCAATTTTAGTGGCTTTGTTTCCCATAATTTAGAGCTTCTGTCAGTTTTAACCAAGAGTTGGTGAAATCTAATATAAGACAAACCAAAACCAAAGTAAGAAAAAGCAATTGCACCAATTATACATTATTGAGATCTCAAAGCATAAAAAGAAGTTATAGCCAGCTGACAATAGCCTTAACCTTCAATTATCAAATTCCAAATTGACTTTGCTTTTAAGGCGCCACTTGATTATTTTATTTAATTTCCCAGACTGAAATAATCACAAATATGTCTCCCAAAAAATCGCATAGATATTGTAGCCAACAAATGTGGACAACTAAAATGTACTTCAAAAGTAAAATTACTACATGTATAAAGCAGTTAATGATGAGCATAATCATAGCTTGGAAGCTAGACAGGCATTTGAATGGCATATTTTAATTTACTCATGTCAAAAGGATAATTCATCAATTTGAAACATAAGACTGAAAGAGCTAGCTGGATTAGCCAAATGCCTAACCTTCTTAGGGAATATATTATATATTAATACCTATTTAGCAGAGCCATATTTAGCATTAGAAGAGAAAATAGGATAAAAGACCCACCATCTCCAGAATTCCAGATCTGGATACATGTGTCTTTATTGTTACTGTATAGCAAGCATTAACTACTTTTTATTATTTGTGGAAAACAAAAACTGATATTTTTTCAAGACAGGCTCTTGTTTTTAAGCATAATTATGGTTTTTAAGATGTAATTTTCAATGAATATTGAGATAGCTCAAATGAAAGAATCTAATTTATTCTTAAAATCTATTCCATGACAATTAATAATCTCCGAAAGCAAGTGCACTTC
>NW_012154663.1:61873-64708 GCF_000956105.1 Propithecus coquereli
TTGTTCAAACCAAGTTTTATCTTTTTATTAGTGTATTAATGTTAAAACCTAATTTTAATAAAACCTTATAAACAAATCTATCCAACCTTAATTACTTTGACAACAAGGTAAAATTTTTATAAACATTGTATAATCTTTTACCTTTTTAACCATTTTCTTTCTTTCCCAACCTTTTATGTCCAGTCAGTTTTATCTATCATTATTCTTATTCCTTTATTTTAAAATAATTCTTAAACCTCTAAACATGGCAAAATTACTTTTCTTTTAGCCAAAACCTTATGTCTTTTTATAATTTTCCTTATCAAAAAATCATATCCTATTTTTCAAACATTTTGTATATAAAATTATTTCTCTCATATCTAGTAGTTTTTACCCCATATATTAATTACAATGTTACCACTTAGTAACCCTTAACTTTAGTTAAAAACCTAAGAAGTTAAAGTAACTTTGAATTATCAGTCTACAATTTTTTATTAGATCTAAATATAGTAAGCTTTCTATATCATGTAAAAAAAGATACCACGTGTACAAACTTAAATTTGTGTTTCTAAAGTATATAAACTTAAACATTTAATAATCGTATCAATATTTTAATTTACCTAAAAATGACTCAGATATTTTTTGATTAACATAACATGATTTTAAGATGTTTAATTACTGAAAATAGTTTTGAAAACTGTGACAAAAATACCCTCACTAATGTCTTCCTCAGTCATCCTGGGTCCCAAGTAGCCACGAGGCACCCAGGGATGGGTGTGAAAGTCAGGGCCCATCTGGGTCCTGAATTTATGTATCAAGTGTAGAGTTCAGGACTGAGGACAAAGCTTTGGAGATGATGTGTAATGCTTTCCAGACTACCCAAGAAACACAGCTTGGCCAGAGGGTATGTCACCCATTTCCCTAACCTACCCTTTACCATGGCCATTTGTTTAGAGCCTAGAATCTAATGGCTCTAAGACATAAGCTCACAGATTGGTCTAACAAGTTTCAAAAATATCAAAGAAGGAACAGTTTTATGAACTTAAAACATCTAGTAGAAGTTCCCTAAATCTAGCTTGCCAGACAGAATGTATAAATTAAATTTTGAAGTTGCTTTTATTTTACCAGTAATTTTAAAACTATCTTTTTACCACGAAAGTCATGTGAACTTAAAAAGCATTTGGGCTAGTTTTTAAATTTGTGAGTACTCATGCTTTTAAGTTATTTGATACCACATGTAGACAGTATATAAATATATGTATAGACACATCTATGTAGGCATAACATAAACAGTTCACATGTACACAAAAACCTTATAGTTTTTGATTTAGAAATTTTTCTTTAAGACAAGTAAAACATACTAGTTTTAAAGAACAATTAAAATAAATATGTCTTTATGAATGAAAAAGTTTGGTTTCCTTCTATTTCACTTGGCAAGAAGCCTTCACTGAGTTTTAGAGAAAACAGTGTAACAATTTATGTCTCAAAACACAGAGAAAGACAAAATCTAAACTATTTATTTTAACAAGAGGTTTGAGTGTGTCAGTTAGAGGATAGATGCCAAAGTAATGAGATCTTAGGAATTTACCATAGGATTTTAAAAAATGAAATACATATGAATTTATATTAACTTCAGAATTCCCTATAAAATTACCAGCTAAATATCAAATTTGCAACTTGGAGAACAGTTTAGCTAGATAGGTGGACTTTTGATTCCAACTAGACCACTGAACTTAGGGGAGAGCCCATATTGAATCTTGAGTCCGCAGAAAGAGAGAGACACCATGGGACAGAACTATGCAATACATTGACAATGCATTTTTAACAGACATTTGCTCTAAGTGTTTAAACCTGTGCCCTTTCTTATCCAATGCACAAAGAAAGGAAAGGCCCTCAGTGGTGTATTCAGACACCTCTAATATTGTAGTTCTTGCCTAGCCATTATACATACTAAGATCAAATACTATCACAACATGAAGTCATTTCTGGTACCCCCAAAAGCCAAAGCAGTAATGTGATACAAAAGAGGCCAGAGTTTTGTATCTGAGAGAAATATGTCCATGATTCTTTAGATTCCAAAGAAAAGCAGAAAACTCCCAAAAAGAAGGTGAGTGGTGCCTTTTTCTGAGTTCCTTAAGTGTCCAAGTCATAAGAAGCCCCCTCTAGGTTTTTTCGTGTGGTACCAAAGAATGCAAAGAGTAAGAAGCAGTAGGGAAAAGTAAAAGTAAATGGAGCAGATTTTAGCTCAAACAGCTGATCTTTCTGGCTTTTAAACTTTTTTTCCCCTCGAAGTTACTCTTTCTAATGAAACCAATAATCCTTAACCAAGGTTATAATATAACCAAGGAAGCACAAGGTGTCTCCAAAGAGGTGGAAAGCAGTTTTTGTAATATCCAGAAAAGGCACAAAAGGTGCTCTAAGAAAGGAAGGTTTCACCAGCCACAAACTGGGCACAACCCACATTTCTGCACAGCCGTATTCTCTAGGGTCTTAGCTTTTCGGCTGACTATCTCTACACAAAGACCACAAAGCCTCTTGTGTCTCCCACACATGGAAGAATACAAGAAATCAAAGGCCATCTAGGAAAGAGGAAAGGATCAATAATAAATGAGTACCACAAAAAGTCAAAAGTTACATAAATATCAAACCAAAACAGACTCATTCCCTGACTGGGAAACAAACTCAGGCTGTTAGACTGAAGGCACGAACTTTTAACCACTAAGCCACAAAGTCAACTGGCCTTTGTTGTTGTTCCTGCAGGAACATTTATTCCCACAGGGGCACCATACAAAGGATTTTATCTTTTAGGTCAGATTTTTGCTCTTTAATTTTGTCAAGAGAATTTTTAAGGCCAGC
>NW_012154663.1:76704-77269 GCF_000956105.1 Propithecus coquereli
TCACTGTATAAATAACAAGGTTTCTCTGTTTTTCTTGCTTTATGTAAGATGCTTGGGTTACAGTCTTTACCTCAATGTTCTCCATGATATTCCAGCAATTAGAGTTGCAGAAGAGAAGTCTGACCGAGGTCTCTCTGATTACTGTTCCTTTGTAGATGATCTTTTTTTCTGCCCGGATGCTTGAAGCATTGTTTTCTCTTATGCTAAAAGTGTTTGCCAGATCATATTATAGTGATGATTTCTTTTACTAATTTTTACATTACTCTTTGGGTAGTTTAGATTTGAAGATTTAAATCTTTTTTTAAAATCTCAGTGTTCAATTATTGTTTTCTATTTTTTTTTCTTTTATTGCTACCTTTCTTTTTGGAATTATGCATGCATGTATGTATTCATCTCCCATATCTCATCTTTTTACCTTTGCTATGTATATTGGCAGAATTTCTTAAGCTTATTATCTGCTGTGACTGGATTTTTAGTCATTTTCAATCTGCTACCCACTACCTCTGTTGAAACTTTTTACTTGGCAAAAATATTTTTGATATCCAAGAAGTCTCTCCTAATTTTA
>NW_012154663.1:78187-78886 GCF_000956105.1 Propithecus coquereli
AATGCTCTGTGATGCTGATCATCTTCAGGTGTGCAGTTCATCTCCTCAGTAAATTGCATATCACAGTAAGAAGTGCTCTATCACAGTTCCATCATATTTTCCACCATCTTTTGTGCAATATCTTAAACCTTGAATGATACCATGGGACCCATACAAAGTACCACTAGTGATGCTGGAAGTGCTCCCAAGAAGCAGAGAAATGTCATGACATTACAAGAAAAAGATGAATCGCTTGATATGTACGGTAGATTGAGGTCTGCCACTGCATTTGCCCATCATTTCAGAAAGAGGACTCAGCTTATAAATAGATGTCATAAACTTACTGTGTTGATAAATACAATACAGTCCTATAAATGTGTTTGATCTGTCTTATGATTTTCTTAACGATATTTTCTTTTCCCTAGCTTGCTTTAATGTAGGAAACAGTGTATTATACATAGAACACACAAAATTGACTGCTTATGTTCAGTAAGTCTGTCAGTCAACAGTAGGGTATTAGTATTAATAGTTAAGTTTTGGTGATGTCAGAAGTTATACACGGATTTTAAGCACCCCCTAACCTCCTTGTGACGTTCAAAGGTCAATTGTAATTATATTTGTGTTTAGAATCATGTAGATATATTTATAGCTTTTCAATTCAGTCAGTTTTAAAAATACTAAATTATTTTGGGTGGTTTTATGGATAATATCATAGGGCTT
>NW_012154663.1:82566-85641 GCF_000956105.1 Propithecus coquereli
AATTCAAAATTATTTAATTTGTATACAAGCTAAATATTTTAAGTGTACTTCACGTACTGAATGACATAGCCCAATTCCTTTCTTCATTAAAATTCGTAACCAAGAAACATTTTCTTAGAAAAGTAAAGTAAGGTTATTTAATCCACTCTATGAAGAAGATTAAATAGCTACTGTATAAAAGCATTAGGGACGAGATTACTTTAAGATCTAGAAAAGAACCTCAGACACCTCATAATAGATTGGTTCTAAACCTAAGTAGTCAGGAAGCTAAAAACAAACTCAAGATTGATTTAGTTGTAGAAGTAACTGCAAGATAAAAACAAGACTATAATACTAATTTTTCTAAAGTTAGCAAAAGGTCATAGGTATTTTGTACATTACTGAATACTGATCATTTTTTATCTATTTATGAAAAGATAGTTTAAAAAGCAAAAGCATAACAAAATTACCTGAACTACTGAAATCATCTTACAGGTGAACAAAATGACTTTATGATTGCTTTACATTTTCAGTTTCTATGAATCCATCATACTTACACAAATTTTGACATTACATGTTTAGTTGTAATACTACATAGCTAGAATTTCAGAATTCTCCAAAGAAAAACTGGCAGCGTTGTTATTTCACAAAAAGTAGTGAATAACTAATGATTATCTTCAATAACATGAAGTTATTGAAGTATCTTTTTTGCAAATTGTAAATAATTAATAATATTGAAGGTCTAGAATGTAAGTATAGAGCATTGAGAAAGAAAATATAATAAGTATTTTCTCATAGACCTTACATTCTAGTGAGGGGAGCAAGACATTACACTAATTATGTAAAACCTATATAGTTAGATGATGATATAAAATATGAATAAAAAATTTAAAAAGCAAATGGTAATAACCAGTACAAGAGTGACTGCAATTTTAAATATCATGACCAGGGAAAGCTTCACTGAGAAGGTAAAATATAAAAACAAACAGGCAAACAAAAACAGACTGTGAGAAAATGTTTATAAAAACACATATAAAAAAATCTCTTAGGCCTCAATAAAAAGATAAAAAATACAATAAAAAATGGACAAAAGATATGGACAGATGTTCCACCAATGAAGTTACACAAGTGGCTAATAAAAACATGTAAAGATACATGCATTGTATTATTAGTACGGAAATTAGTACTAATACATTATTAGTCAATAGGAAAATGCAAATCAAAGCTACAGTAAGATATCATTTTACACCCAACAGAATGACTGTAAAAATCAGACAGCCAAAAGCAAATACTGGTAAGGATATAGAGAAATGGGAATCCTCATCCTTTGCTGATGGAAATGTAAACTAATGCAGCCACATTTTGTAACATTCAGTTTCTCAAATAGTTAAACATAGAACTATCAGAAAATCCACCAATTCCAATTCTCAGTATGCATCTAAGAGTAATAAAAAAGATATTTCCACACAAACGCTTCCATGTGGATATTCACAAGAGCATTATTCATACTAGCCAAAGTGTGGAAACAGTCTTACTAGCCACCAATTGTTGAATAGATAGACAAACCTAGTATATTCATACAATGGGATACTATACAGCAATAAAAAAATGAAATACTGATGAATAGTACCTCATGCAAGAGCCTCAAAACATTACACAAAGTGAAAAGAGTCAGGCACAATAGTCTCTATGGTCTGATTCCATTTTATATGAAATGTCCAGAAAAGGCAAATTTACAGGTGTGGAAAGTAGATGAGTGGTTTCCTGGGGCTGGGCTGGGATCAGGGAATGATTCTAAATGGGTATGGGGGAACATATGGTGGATAAAAATGTTTTAAAATAATTTATGATGATAATTTCACCATTTAACAAACTTATTAAAGTCACAGAACACTGAAATAAGTTAATTTTATTCAATGTAAAATATATCAGTAAAGTTGTGTTTTAAAAAAGACTGAGAGGATTATCCAGCATGAAGGTATGCAGAACCCTTTAGGTGTATGTGGCTATTTAATATGAGCTATTGAGGAAATAAATTGAGCTTCTATAAAATATTTGCATTTGCTTTCAGTCAGGAAATGTAATTAGGACAGATCACTTTAATCCAGTCAGGTAGGGATCTGGTTTGAGGCTCTGTTTCAATATTTTGTGAGTATGTTCTATTTCTAAGTAACTAGGACTTCTGCCATTTAACTTTTCTGGAGGCTTTGCTGGAAACTGGTTGTCTTTATCAAGGCATGTCTTTCTTACTATCCCTGAACTCCAGCTGCAATTTCCCCAGACTTGCGATACTGTTGAAATCTCACCTCCCATTCCCAGCCACTTTAAAGCTCTCCTGCCCTTGTTAGTTAGTAAATGCCTTGAAGGGAACATGGAAATAAAGTTTTAGACAAATATATGGAAAGACAGAAAAATGAATAGATAGATAAATAGATAGAGATATTGTGCAGCTAGTCTAGAACTGCAGCGATTTTTGTCTGAAACAGGCTACTCCATGATTCTTAGAAGTAGAAATGCTATAATGGTAGCTTTAAAATAGGTCATGACATCTAGCCGTGCAATCTCTCCACTACCAATTCTTATTTTCTAAGCTAAACATTATTTTACATTTTCTTATTTGTTTTGTCAGATAGGCTTTTAATTATTTTTTAACTGACTTCCCCTCCCACACACAAAGGAAATCCATTGACATTAACATTTGTACTGTTGCCTCTTTATTCCTGTGTGTGTATGTGTACACATATGTATGTATGTATACGAGGGCTATCTGAAAAGTATCTAGCCATTGTTAATACTCTTTTCTTTTTTTTTAATTTTTTTTTATTTCAGCATATTATGGGGGTACAAATGTTTAGGTTACATATATTGCCTTTGCCCTGCCCGAGTCAGAGCTTCAAATGTGTCCATCCCCCAGACGGTGGGCATTGCACCCATTAGGTGTGAATATACCCATCCCCTCTACCCCCCTCCACCTGCCCAACACCCGATGAATGTTATTACTATATGTGCACTTAAGTGTTGATCAGTTAATACCAATTTGCTGGTGAGTACATGTGGTGCTTGTTTTTCCATTCTTGTGATACTATTTTCATATTA
>NW_012154663.1:85741-87530 GCF_000956105.1 Propithecus coquereli
CAAGTTTCAAGAAAATAAATTCTATGATTTCACAATTTTTCAATAAATATTATGAAAAGGAATTTTATCAACTTTTAATTGATTATGAGAAATATCAATTATTCAATAAATTTTACCCACAAAATATATATAGCAAGTTAACTACGGATTCAGGAAATGGGTTGATTATTGCCATAAATGGGTCTATCATATTGTAGAAAGAAAATTTTCATTAATTAGCAAGCAGATTGAGTTTAAGTTATTGAATTTACAAATCAATACTGAAATGTACGTTGCCTGTCTGAAAATTTATAAAAATAACATTTTTTTTTTTTACTAATTCCAATTAATTGTTAGTTCAAGTTTATGATGCGTGGAATATTTTAGTTACATTTGTTAGTAATAATGTGAAGCATTTATGACACACATTAAGGAGAAGAAAATTGAGTGAAATCCACATTCAAGTTACTTAACAGTCAGATTTGAAAATTTTTTCTAGAATCAAGTCAAATTATTAATCTTATCTCCTGATACCATCTTGGAGAAATTATATTTGAAACTTGGCAAAATAAAGAGAAACAGTTCTGAAATACAAACAAATTTAAATATAGACTCTTTAAACTTAATTTTTATTATACTTCCATATGTTTGTAATGATGGAAATGGTAATTCTGGCAAAGGTAAATATGATACTGTAATATAACGGGTTTGCGCTTCATGATGACATTGAAAAATAAAAGTTAAATAAAAATTTATTCTGGAACCAAACCAAATTTTTGAAGAAAATTAAAAAAGAGCAAATTTATTAATTTATTATAAAATGTTGCTTTCCTTTAACTATTTTGATTACCATCAGCTTACTTAATAAAGTCCCTTCTTCCCTCCCCATCTCCCTCTCCTCCGTCTTCTCTACTGTATATTATACCAAACACAACTGTTGAAAACCAAATGGTCTCCATGAAGCTGAATGCAGCTTTGTTGATCATTCAGTGTTCATTTACAGCTGTGAATTGAAAAACACAAATATGTATCTATTAATCCATGTGTCTGAAAACCTTCTAATAAGTGTTTTGAAATTCTAAAAAGTCCTTCTGGACTTCAAAGGTCTCCTGTGAAGATCACATGCAGAAACCTTGAAATATATCATGATCACTATTCTTATCCAAAGATAAATAAGTACATGCAAACAAAACAATCCAAAAAAAAAAAAGGCTATAAATATCCCTTTATGCTTTTCAAAATTGATATAGATTTATCATTTGTGTCCCAAATATGTTCAACATATAATATCATCAATTTGCATTGTTTATAATGGTAGGTAAATAAAATACTTAATAAATTTAAACAATTTCACTGATCTATTATAAAATACACATATTGAATATTTCGCTTATTTAATATGACTTGACATACCTTAATACATATTACAGCATACATTTTTCTCTATATGTATTGTGTAAAATATACTTAATGTACGTATGCATATAAATATAGATAAGTACATAACATACATTTGCGTGCTACTTTTATAATTTATAATACACCAAGTATACATTTCTCATTTTCCTACTAATGCATATTATTGTTATCTCCATTTTTTAGGTACAAAGACTAATACATATAAACTCTAAGTGACATTTTCATATTTATCAGAGGCAAAAAAAATTCAACTTAAAAGAAATCCCATTTACTTTCTTCAACTTTTCCACAAATGAAATGGAAATTATGTCTCTCATTTTTTTGTTAAAAGCATATCTAACAATAGATTTTTATATCTCTTATATAAAATCAGCAATTCAAAATTATTTAA
>NW_012154663.1:100357-101976 GCF_000956105.1 Propithecus coquereli
TGGTGGGAAAAAAAAAAAAGCAATGCATTTGAAGTTAATGAAAACACCTATACTGGAAACCAGTGAAAAAAACACCAAAAGATCAAAAGAAACACAGATCTATGGGACAAAATGCAATGGCCTAAGCCAGGTACACTGGCATGCACCTGTGATACCAGCTACTTGGAAGGCTGAAGCAGGAGGATCACTTGAGCCCAGGAGTGAACCTCTAGTTTGCTGTGATTATGCCTGTGAATAGCCACTGTGCTCTAGCCTGGACAGCATAGAACACCCCATCTCTTAAAAAAAAAGAAAAGAAAAAAGAAGCAAAATGCCTTAACATATATGTTATTGTGTTGACAAAAAGAGAGGAGAGGGGAAAATTGGGCAGAGGAAAGGAGATAATGGCTGAATACCTTTAAAATTTACTGAAGGCTCTCCACCACAAATTCGAGATCAAGAAATCCCAGATGGTATAAATATAAACAATAGGCAGATACTCAGGTGCATATATTTGCCAAAACTCATCAAACAGAACACTTTAGAACAGTGCACTTTATTTTACGTAAATTATAGAATTAACTTTTAGTAGAACAGTGAGAAAGAATAAAGAGTATAATAATATATGAGCCAATTAACATTCTATACTCTCCTGTATAGATTTTACTGTACTGAATAGGGAGTAAATAACTTTTGTCTAATTCCTAGAAGTCAAATTCAAAGGGAAATAGATAATTTAAATTACACTGAAGGGAGGAAAAGTTTTAAAAATATGAATAACAAAAGCATAGAGAGGTTGAACATTGTGATGAAAATATTTGGCAGTAATGAGTCAATCTCAGGTGAAGCAGGTAAAGCAGCACTTTAAAGAAATCCTATAAAAGTGAGGAAGTTAAAGAGAAACGCGGATGAGAGAGACCTCGCTTATCTATTAATAATTGTGTTCTTTCCCAGACATACCGCCCTAATATATTTAGACATATGCCTGCCTAACACTTTTATAAATTAATAAATGCTTTATTTTTTTCTGAATACTGGTATAATTCAATCTTAAAAATGAGCAAACATGCATCAGTTTGGTGCATCTGATTTTCCTGGACTTTGAGATCTAAAGAAAGGGATCACGTATAAAGTATCTGCACTATACTGTAAACTTCATGATATTTTTTCAGAAAATATTACATAAGGTATTTATCAATAGCATAATTTCTGTTTATTTAAAACAATCAAGAAGCTGAAATTTATTAACTATTGAATTAAGTTACTTCACAATATCAGTGTAGTGTACATTTCTAAGTACAGAGTTGATTCTCTTTGTGCCAATCTACGATGTGGATGTTTTCCTTGTATGTTAGTTGTGGTTAATATATATAATCTCCATTATACTGTGATCTCTGTAAAAACAGGCAGTTCATTTTTTTTTTTTTTTTGAGAAGATTTATCTATGGTCTGCTGACAGATGACAAATAGTCACCAAATAAGTGAATAAATGACCTGGGCAAGAAGTATTAGGAAATGCCTTTGTACACCAACCATCATAACAAGAATAATTAGATTATTTGAATTCTGGAAAAATAGACTTTTTCAAATCCTAGCTACTCTTCCAAGTATGTTTCAAACTGCATCATAGTCATGTAGAT
>NW_012154663.1:102026-105390 GCF_000956105.1 Propithecus coquereli
GATTGTCTTAAAATCTTCACAATTTTCCCGAGTTGTTATAAAGCAAAACTTCTGAAAAATGCAGGGCAAATGTTAAGTTAGATTACTTGCATATGACCAGAGGGAGAATTTACTTTGACTTTTACTTCCAGTTTTTGTCTCTAGACTATTGTCTAACACATTTTCAACCAAAACATGTATTGTCATAATAATTTGGTATTAATCGACTTTCCCAAGATAAAATTTCATATAGATTCATTCAACCAATAACTCACTAATGAAAAAAATCTCCTATTTCAAAAGACTCTAAAACAAATTTTATACTGTTTAATCCTTTACTTTTGATCAGGAAGAATATTGATTCACAAAAAAAGGAAAAATGGAAAGCATGCCTCTTGTTTTGGAAATTATATATTTCGTGGGTAAGCATAATGGTCATCTCTGGGTTATAGCTTGTAAGAAAGATGAAAGTTTCTCTGTGCCTCCGTTTCTTCGCCTGTAAAATGAGGATAATAGTGTTGTGAAGATTAAATGAGTTAACATGTGAAGCACTTAAAATGGTACTTCGCACATATTAATAGCAAATGATCAATAGATATTATCTGCTAAGGTTGCCATTACAGGGAAAAGAGTTTGAAGCTTATGCTAGACTTCCTTAATTTTATTTTTAAGCAAAGTGTGATATAGATGAGGGGTATGTTTGGAAAGGTTACCTGACACCAGGTGGAGCTGGAGAGAAAGAGAGTAGTTGCAGGAGAACCAGCCAGCACACTGAGGAGGGGCCATGCTAGGACCATTGGGTGGGGCTGGTGACCATCTGGAAGTGGGGCTTGAGGGGAGGAAGGGCTTGGATGACCAGGTTGATGATGGATGTTCACTGTGGTTGAGGGGGAACATGGGTGGGGGCTGACATGGGGGAAAGAGGTGAGGAGTCAGGGCCCAGGGAATTTGAGGTGATTGTAGCCTCTCCAGGTGAGGCTGGTAGGCCCCACTGGGCATGCTGGAGGTGGCATGGAGACGGAATGGAGCCTCCAGCTCAGAGATGGCCTTTGAAGCCCTGGGAGTGGGGGGACCACCCAAGGTTGTGCAGGGCAGAGAGGATGCCCTGAAAAAGCCAGAAAATTGTCATTACATAATATAACTAGCATGAGGAGATGGACTTTGTCTTATTCACTTATTCTCATTAGCAATAACTGAAGTAGTAAATAGTGGAAATTTAGTATTTCTTTGTTACTTGAATAAATTAATAACACAATCATCTTTCGCAACCCATATACAATTTATTACTGTATCATTAATTTTCCATCTTACATATTTCTGATATCTGACCACATAGCTACATATTCACTGATGCTCTTGTCATCCACGCTAACATTATCTCTCACTCAGATGACAGTATAAGTGCCCTAACTAGTCTTACTATACTCACTCTGACTCAATCCAATCTGTTCTCCCAATTATACCCAGAATGGTCATTTAAAAAATGCTAATCTAACTTTGTCGTTACAGTTCATAGACTCAAGGACTCTCCCATTTCAATTACAGTGAAGACAAAATTCGTAAATACAACACAGAAGTTTCTGCTTAGTTTTCTAACTCCTACACTCATCTCATCTTAATCTCTGATTTCCAGTCATGCTGCCTAAATTTTAGTTTCATGTAAAACATAATGTATTACATTGTGCCTCAAGAAAGAGTATTCATTCTATTGTCTCCCTCTCCTCATCCAACTTCACGTAATAATCTTACAGATCTGATCCCTTTTGTAACATACTCATGAAAGTTTGTTTCATTTTATTAGGTAAGGTTCCTGTGTTACAGACTATTCTCTTATAGCATTATATATCTATCCTTTATAACATACACTTAGGTTATAAGGATTCGTAGGCACATGTCATAGTTGAACTTTTTCTCTCTCCCTATTAGAGTATATATTCTATTCAAGCAGAGACTGTTCTCACTATTATATTTCCAGTAATAGATATGCAATAAATATTTGTTAAAAGAATACTTAAAATATGATTAAATTGTTGCCTCATTATAAATAATCATCTCGTTAGTGAACTGGATGTAAGGTCTGGTTAGTAAACAAATTACTTAACAAAAACAACAAGAAAAATATATCTGAGAGAGATAAGAGAGAAACGTCTGTTTCTATTGTGTTGGAGATAGTTGCAATAGTTACTGTCACACTAATAACACAATAAACCAAACCTACTGAAATATTATAGCTTCCCTGAAACCATCAGAGAACCAATAGACAAAGACATATAAATAAAATAATTTATAGAAAGTGATCAGCCTTTCAAAGGAGAGTAGAGAATTTTAGCTCTTCCCATTACTGGCATTGTTGAGAGGAGGAGAATCCACCATAGAAGGAGGTAAAGGGATACGAGAGGATATTTGACACTTCTCTCTTTTTTTTGTTTTTAATTTCAAAGTATTGGGGGGTACAAATGTTTTTGGTTACATGGATCGCTTTTGTAATGCTTAAGTCGGTATTAAAAGTATGCCCATCACGCAGATACTGTTCATTGTACTCATTAGTTAGGTTTTCTCCCATCCCCTCCTCCCTACCCCCCGTTTGATTTCCATTGAGATTTATTTCCCTCTATGCACATTTGTGCTCATCAGTTAGTTCCCATTTAATAGTGGGTATATGTGGAGCTTGTTTTTCCATTGTCTAGATGCTTCATTTAGGATAATGGTCTCCAGTTCCATCCAAATTGTTGTAAAAGGCATTAAGTCATCCTTCTTCATGCCTGAGTAGTATTCCATGGCATATATATACCGCATTTGGTTAATCCACTCATTACACATTCCATCAAAGAACTCTTTCTGGGCATATAAAGCATAGCTTAATACTAAAGAGAAAAAATATTTCCCCACTGAACAAAAAACTGACAGGTGGATATAGATCACAGAGAGAGAGATCTATAGTTCAGAAAAGTGGAGGCTCACTTGTAAGAACAGAAAAGTCTGTGGAATCTCAACTTTCTTCAGACTCAATATCCTACAGATGGAAAGTTTCTGATCTTATTTGTCAAAATATTTGAACTGAGTGGTAAACCCAATCAAATTAAACCTTCAAAATGCCCAGGTCCTATTCCACTACAGATAAGATTAATTCAGCTCCCCACTCAAGTAACCTGGCATGAGAAAGAACATGCTCTTTAAAAATGTTAGCAATATTAATTCAATATCAAAATATACATGTGTAAGCAAAGATTATGACACAGGTTCATAAGAAAAGCTGTCAATGGAAGCAGACACAGAGATTTTCCTGTTGCTAGAATTATCAGAAAGTGACTTTAAAGTAAACACAATAAAAATGTTAAAATATCTACTGAAAATTATAAACAATATATATGAAGATATTAAAAGT
>NW_012154663.1:105640-106824 GCF_000956105.1 Propithecus coquereli
TTCAGGTTTCTAGCTATAGTGAGAGCTGCACCTGTTTTTCTTATGAGCTTGCAGTAGATACATCCACAGCTAATATGCATCCCTAGATCACCCAGGTGCACATGAAGTCCTCTTTAAACCTCAGGCTCTGAAAGGGACTTTCTGCCCAGATAGGTGCTCTCTAAGTCCCCTAGGCTCTTAAAATGAGACACTCTGAGTTCTCTTAGTCACATGCAGTCCTTTACCAGGCAGCTCTACATTTCTCAGCAGCTAAGCATTCTCTATCAACTAAGAAATTTTGATCCTACAAATAACTTCTCTGCATGCTCCCTTGGCTCCTACTTGTCACAAAGAGAATCTTAATAAATCCAATGACCATGTATGTGCACTTTAATTTCTAACATAGTGCCATACTCAAAAGGAGATAGATGAGGGAATGTAGAAAAGGCTTTTGTGGAGAAAAAGAAATGGGATATCCAAAGTCCAGGGCATATATTTTTTGAAGATCCTGTCCCTTAGCAACTGCCTTTCAAGAGATTGGAAATGTCAAGTTTCTGAAGCTACTATTCCTTATGAAGATATTCGTTTTCTGTCCTTGCAAACAAAATATTTCAGTTATTCATCTCATCCTAAGATTTTTGCAAAGCCTACCTATCTGTAAATGGAAGATATGTTGCCTATGTTCCTCTCCTCTTCCCTGCAAGAAGTTTTTGTCCTTGCGTAATGAGCAGCAGTTGTATCAGACTCATTATTCAAATATTTATAAATTGTTAACAGAAAATGCGAGTTCGTATTAAAATTCTGCTACTTACATGGAGTAAAGCCATGAGTAACTCTAAATAATACTCTTTGGGGTTTAATTGTCTACTATATAACTAGTCATGAAAAAATAATGCCCAACCTTGTAAGTTTTATGTCGTAACATACATCAAAAATATTTTCTTCTTCTAATAAGTAGTTTCTTATTAAGTTAACAAGAAAGGAACCAAAACTGCAAAATACAAAGTCGTAATATAAACGCTAGTATTCTCGGGTAGGAGGCAGTTGTATTTATAATTTATATTTGGAAATTAAATCTTAGTCCATTGGGTTGGTAAGAGGAGCACTTTTAGTAATCTGAAAAGTCTGTCAAATGCTCCATTCTTTCTTGAAGTAGGGTGCAAACAGCGGCATGTTGTGTGGGCACCAAAGACTTAAAATCATGG
>NW_012154663.1:118689-120025 GCF_000956105.1 Propithecus coquereli
TTTTTTCTCTTCTTCAGTAACTCTTCCTATAAGAAAATATCAGAATATTACACAATTACAGAAGATAAGCTGTGACTCATGTTTATTGTAATCATTTTACATGCACTAACTTTCACATACTCTTTGATGGCACATACTTACTCTGCTATAGAGTCCTCTGTATTTAGAGTTAAAAATTTTTTAAAACCTTTTGTGTAAAATCTAAAACAAAACACAAACTTCCAAATGTCCTTACATTTCTTTCAATGTCCCAGATCCTGAAAATGCTATTAAATAATTCCAATGAATATTTCAATGGAAATATTTTTGAATTACTAACTCTTTTTTTTTAATTTCAGCATATTATGGGGGTACAGATGTTTAGGTTACATATGTTGCCCTTACCCCCTTCCCCCCCAAGTCAGAGCTTTAATGTGTCCATCCCCCAGATGGTGCGCATCACACTCATTATGTATACATATATCCACATAAACAGATGAAAAAACAAAGACCATATGATCCTCTCAACAGATGCAGAAAAAGCATTTGAAATACTAACTCTTAAAATGAAGACAGTCTGTAAAGGACATAAAACAAGAAAAGGGTAAGTACTAGCTTTGAAGTGTAGTTTCAGACATCCCTAGAAGTGATATTAGTCAGTAATTCTAGTGTCATTGTGAAAGAAAATGTCAGTGTCTTCTGCACCATAAAAGTGCAGTAATATGGGTTTTTGAAAGACAGTAATGACTGAAGTGTTTCTTCTGAAGCATGTTTCTCTGAAACTCAAGTTTAAGATAGAGGATTGGAAAGGTTGTTGGGGTACCTATAGAGTTAAAGAAGTATTTTTGTATTTCATTTTTGAAAACTCATAATATAGCTAATGCTTTCAGGTTTTGATGTAGAAAGGAGGAATAATCCACTTTCTAGTCTGAAGATAGTAGCAGGAAAAAGAAAGCAACTATTTTGTCACTTAATCAATATATATTTATGTCCTCATTGTTTGTAGTGATACTTGCTCATAGCCTTATTGTTGCTTTTATTGAAATTTAAATAACCAACAGCAAGGACATTAGACTGAAAAGGGAAAGAAAGGTTTTTAAAGTCAATCGTTAATACATGACGTTTTTATTTTTCTGCCCAAAATGGACAGGTTTAGCAATCCTTTGAGGGAGCAATCTTAACGAGGAATATATTAAATACATATCACTTTTATTTACGGAAATATATTATGCATTATGGATATCCAAAGTTTCTAGAGGTTATAAAGAAATGCGTGAGATAAAGTAAAACTGAATTTTATTCACACTGTAATTTTGCTTTCTGCTTTTTTACGATCTCCATATTTTTCTCTTTTTCA
>NW_012154663.1:130115-132924 GCF_000956105.1 Propithecus coquereli
AACAGGTAAAATTGAATCTTATCATGTTCCAGGCTCTGTACTATGACCTATGGTTACTCAAATTATAATTATTTCTGAAAGAAATGGAATAAATGGATGTAAAATTATGTTATAGTTTCTATCACATAAGTGCTGAAAAAGTTTAACCTATCATTAATTTTGTCATCACAGGCATATTAAAAAAGGTTTGCATATATTAAGTGACATATCCATAATTACACTGATAATGACTAAATAACAATAAAAAGAAAAATCTGTATCAGCTGATTACAAAATCAGTTTGATTTTGACTCAACAACAATGCTTTTGAAATAATTTGTGAATATACTCAGATTCTCAAGTCCTGGAATGATTTAATCTTTCCAAGCACAGTTTCTCTTTACCTAAAATGTTTTGAAGGAAAAATTATTCCCTTTCCTTTATGAACTGTATTATCAATGTCACATAAAAATAATTTTATCTTTTTATGTCAGAGTTAGCATGTTTGAGGTCATGAGAGATATGCAAACATTATTATTTTTAAAGTGCTGAAAGGTGTGTTTTTGGTAGAATGAACAGTCTCAAATTGTTCTTGTTTATAGTTCTTTCCTTTATTAACCTTGACATACTATTTACTACTGGTGTTGCTTGAGACACGAGCGTAGACTGAGACACCAGCATTATAACTATGTTGGTACCTAAATTCTTACTGACATGTTTAATCTCATCTGCCAAAATCATATGACATATCTTCCTCACTTACCTTGCTAGGTATGGCCAATTGCCATTGAGTATCTCCTTCTATGCATCCTTTGAGCCACAAAATATGAGAAACTAAATCATACTCCTTTGCAGTTAGAATTTTGGATATCAAATAGGTTGCAGTCGGATGCACTGGCAGGAGATGCACTAACAGAGAGGCTGTATTCCTCCTCCTGTTGTAATGTCTCAAGTGAAGTTGAGACATGTTGGGAAGCAGCTGGGTATGCAGTCTAAGCATGTCTATGCCTGATCCCAGGCTTTGCAACTGTGCGGAAACAGAGTCAGCACAACTATGTGTTTTTGTCTTCAATTAATTCTCCTGCTATAGCCCCTGATTATCATTCTTCAGTCATTGAATCCATTTTTAGGTCTCTCATTCCCTGTGCTAAATCCCTTTCTGCTTTAAATATTCTATTTTTTTTTTCTGTACAGAATTCAGACTGATGCTTTGAAACAGTCTGTCCCCATAATATCCTAAAAATGTGTTCAGGCTTTCTGAAGGATCATGCACCATTGACAATTTATGCCCAGTATCTCTCCATTTTATTGGCCATGTTTCTTCAGTAGGTGGTTTTCCATTCGAATTTACACCACTTTTCCATTCATTAATTTACTTCCCTGTAATATTTGCCTAGAACACAGAAGATGTTTCACATTCACCTAATTCCTCTGTCTACTTCCTTCTTCTCTAATTTTAAGGACTATGAAGTAGTCAGAGCAATTCTACATATTCATGATCCTTATGTATCTTTTTCAGCATACTGTTTCCCAATTGTGATTATCTTTTGTTAATGCCAATAGAATATAAACCTTCAAGATGTAAAGATGTAATATATTTAAAGCAATGATTAATTATGGATGTAGTGGTTTACTTGGTCCCTCTGCTTAAATTTCCCACTGGTTTTTAAAATAATGCATGTCTACATGGGTAGCTACCTCTCCTACCTATTTTTCTATTCTGTATAAGTACCAATTAAATACCTATTAAAAATCAATTTTCATTGGCTTTAAACTGAAATTCTATCTTAATCTCTAACCTTGCTCCTTGCTTTCAATCTCTCTCCTCCAAAGTTGCTAGAATTTCCATGTTGTTACAGCACAATTCTGATAAAAAAATTAAAAACTAAACATTTACATGAATGAATTTAAACTTATTTAAGACCTTCCACAGGAGGAAACAACTCATATTACCAATAATACCTCTGGCAATCTCCATTTATCCCAATCAATCATATATAATTTTATTTCCCCATATCAGTGCTATACTTGTCAACATCCCACCAGGATACAATCTTGTACATTCCTCCATGAAAAAGGTGGTGCATATAATAAATATAGTGTTATAGCATATAATAAATATACATTAAAATGATCTTAGACATTCACTATCCATATTTGCCAGTGCTGCAAATTTTGAGGGGGATTTCTTTATATCATATTTGATTACTGATTTTCTACACGTTCTTTAGGCTCATACGGACCATGAAGATTTCCATGGCACCTCTGCCATAATTCAAATTCCCTCAGAAATTTATTGGCAGTTAATCTCTTCTAACATTTCTTTTATGTAACTTGCCTCAGTTATGTTAAATTCTATGGTTTCTCAGCACATAAAACAAGTTATATTTATTTGTGTTTTCCAAAATGCTTATATCTGTCTATGGAATATTACACATGCAATTCACAAATTTGCATTGAATTTATAGTTTTAATGACTCGATTTATTACAAATAGTGTTTCTGAGTCCCAGCTATCAAACAATTATATCAATTGCTTCTATATGACATTAGAGTATTAGTCCCTATATTAATATTTTAAAATTCCATTTTGAGATAATTCGTTATAGATTTTGTAACTTTTTGTATTGTGTTTATTTTATTGTATTTTAGTAATTTTAAGAAATGAGTTTTTCCTTCTCTCTTACTTGCTATTCAATTTCTAGTCTTTCTGATAGATGGCTTCACTGTAATGTGATATAAACATCAGAAAGCACATCATTATTTCATAAATAATTTATTCAATTTTTAATCATAGAGTTTATCTGATGTATATCATGAAATTTTATTAG
>NW_012154663.1:133154-134630 GCF_000956105.1 Propithecus coquereli
GATTTTGGATATTACATTTTTCTGAAAGATGCAAGTTTACCTGAGTGTCACCCCTTTTTCCAATATATTTTTAGATAGCTTGTTTAATAGCAAAATCATGCTATAGAATTTAGTATGATTCAAATCCATCAGACCAATCTCCTTAAGAGCAAGTCTTATAACAGAAAGTCAATGAATTGTGAATACATCCATGAAAGTAACTATTGGATCTTTTCTACTTCAGATAAGCTAAAAATTAGTACTAGATTTTCTGATGCTCAAACATTTCTGCTTTTAAATTGAATATATGAAGAATTTTTGTTCTAAATTATATCAAGAAAAAGGACTGAGAAGTAATATATTAGTTGCATGTTTGTGTTTTCCAAATTTTAAAAAAGGGAAAAGTATGTCTTAAAAATGTTTTAAAAATATCTGAGCACAAAATCCTGAGGAAATTCTGTCTTTAAGGGCTCGTCAATGAACTGAGAAAGCACCATACAGTTAGAAGGAAAACTAAGACAGTGCAGTGTCACAGGCATATCACAAATATTTGCTCTGATGATCTTCTGTAACTTAGTCTCTTCCAGAACACTTTGTTTTTTGTCCCCCAGTTTGGGTAGGGCGAAAAAAGCATTTTAATATGTTAATGAATGATCAGTGTTGTCAAGAAATTGGGTAAACATACTGGTGTTTTTTGTTAGTTTGTTTATTTTTAGATTGATAGTCTTCCTTTGGCCACTTAGCCACCAGTAGCTCTTCCTAGATAAGATATGCTCCTTATGGTCTCTGTGATGTGGTCACCTAACCCACTGCTACTCGAGTGAAGAGTTTAAATTTCTAAGCTTCTAAAACATCACAATTTTGAAAAAGTAAAATAAAATAAAATAAAATCTCTAGCAAGAACCAATAAGGATGCTATTGTCAGGGAGGACTATCAGGGCATAACCAAGCCGAGATTATGATCAGAAGTTCAGCAGCCCCAGCGTGGAATAAATATGCCATGTGAAATACAATTGTGATAGCTACTGACTTGCTTCTTGACCAGGAACTCATTCTGCTGAAGGCTAAAGATGTTTTTATTATTAGAATTGTAGGACTTACAGGGGGTCAATCAGAATCCTAACTTATTACTTTGAAACATTCTCTTTGAAAAAAAAACAATGTAGAACTGGATTAGATATCATCTTAAAAAAAGATAATTTTTAAAAATTTGCATTTTTCACCAGTGATAATCCTGTGAAATATTCTGATCAGTAAGTATATATATTACAGAAGAAAGAAATCTGAGAATATCAGATATAAAGTATATCACATTTAATGTCTAAACATAGCCATGGACATAATTGTGATTTTCATTATAACCTGCTTTCCTATGAAGCTAGGCATTCTCCTGGGCAGGAACACATGACTGAAAATTTAAAGCTTTCATTAAAATATTTCAGGATTTTATCACTGATGAAAAAAATGATAAATTCAAACTTTTTTGGGGGGGAGCAA
>NW_012154663.1:145820-149930 GCF_000956105.1 Propithecus coquereli
TCTAAATCCCTTTAGAGATCGTTCCACATAAATCAAATTTTATATTAAATAAAACTTGTCATGTTAAAAACCCATATCTTTATATTTTTTCTGTATTTTATTTGTTTTAAGACTTCATTTTTGTATGTCTATTTCTTCCCAAATTGAAATACCTTTCAAGAAAAGCATTTAAATTGGTTAGAAAAATGAGATACTGATAATTATTAAGTGATTGAAACAAACCCCTTTATTTTGACCTTCTTAGTATTCATCCAAAAAAAAAAAATCACAGAAAAATACCTCCAACTATGTTGAAATTACTTAGAAATTAGAAATGAAGATTATAACCCATGGTGCACAGTTACGTCAAGCCACATATGCACCTGAAGGGGGAAGTGACAGACAAGCTTTTATTGGCAAAAGGAGAAGTTCACATAAGTTGCTTAGAAATAGAGTTCACTGGTTTTGGAGACTTAAAGCCAGAGTTAACAGTAGTTCAATGGCGAGGATTCCATTATCAGGCAGGTGTTCTTTCGAGAGTATTTTATCTGAATTGTTGCAGTCCTAAAGAATTTCTTGATGGGTTATTTTAGAAAATTGTTGAGACAATCTTTATGTCAGATATGCAAGCATGAACCTTTCCCCTTCATGTTCTCCTGGCTCTAGAATTTTGGCTCTGAAAAAAGTGATTTTCTCCTGGTATTTACAACTTTTATATTAGTAATATATCAACTAGCAATGGAAAGAGCCATGATTAAAAACTCCTAAAATCTAAACATATATAGTGCTATTTAAATATTACCAAACTAACTTGTGGATTAAGACAAGTCACCTGTTTTTTCTAATTCACAACTCAGGCCACAGCAATATCACTCAGCAAGTCCCTGCTGGTTTCTAGAGTGTCTTGCTGATGTTCATGAACCAGTCTGTCAATGTCCTTCGTCTAGTCTGCTTTTCCTCCCCTTTCGTAGCTTTTCAATACCCTCTGTATTACTTTGAGGTTATCTTATAGTTGTCAGGGGCAGCGCTTCCCATACTGAGTACCTCGTTGCTATCTAAATCTCAGAGTAGTTCCATATTCTGTTTAGAAATGGGCATTTTCCCATCTGAACCACACTTTGTCATATATTAACAAACAAGCAAACCAATCAGTACAACCTGTGAACTCCCAATTCGAAACGTATTGAGCTCTCCTAGAATATAGCTTTTTTCAAATGTACCCATCCATAATTTCTCTGTCCACAAATGAAAAATTAACACAACTCCCCAAAAATAAAACCCATAGGAATCATGAGGTTGGGTTCCTTTAGTATGTCATAATGACTCTCAATTGTCTTCCTCACTTTCTCTTTGCAGTCATGGTATACATCATGGCTTAGGGATAAGATATTCTTTACTGCGAAACAAAATTGAAAATGTTCTCCAATAGTCATGGTTCAACAGACATAACCAAAAGATTCTAAATTCCCTTATGTAAAACTCTACCTACAAGGTATCAAAAGGATGGACTGAATATCAACATGTATCCATGAACCTTGTTCTCCATACTAACTTCTGCTCTATGTATATAACTGAGATCTCTGCAACACCTCTTGACTCTAGTCAGTCTTTTTCATAACTCCATGGGTGTAGTGAAAATGATTTCTTAGTAATAAATATAATTCCTTTTATCCTTACTAAGATGAACACTTCCTTCATGTCTCAATTATAGAGTTCCTCTTGATTACCCAAAATTAGCACATAAATTCTCACTTTAATTACAGATACATAAAAGTAAATGCAATTAACATGAGTGGCAGGGGTTAATTTACTCTCTAACTCTGAACAAGTACTAGTATGAAAAAAGTCACTGTCAGGCAATGGGAAGCATCTGAGGATGTATCTTGTTTGCAAAGTAATGAATTAGACTGTGACAGTTTCATTGATAGGTTAGGTAGAGAGCAAGGAATTCTGGGTCTCCAAAAGATGAAAGTGGGTACCATTGTGGTTCACCCCCTCAAATGGGCTTTCAGAGAAGCTCTGGGGAGATCCACATGTGCAGTAAGACTCAGGTCATATAACTTCTGACTGTCCAATCAAAGTGGTTCCATGGTGACATCTGAATCATGGGAAGGTCCCAATCCAGACACTATAAAATGAGACCCAGACTATAACCAAGGCCTCTTTTTGCTACGACAAAGGGGTCTGGTCTTCATAGGTGTATGTATCTTGCTTTGTAAACCTATATCTTCCTCTTGCTCTATAATCCTATCTTGCTCCCCACTCAGTAAATTTCACCTCATGCTCACCTTACTTTGGTGTGTCTAGTCATTCTTTGGCCAAAGGCACATGAAGAACCAAGAACCAAGAACACAGAATGAGATTGCCAAACCTGACAGATATTGGCAGAAACTATGAAAGCTGTGGGTTGGAAACAAGATAGTTATTACTCACAGCGATAACAGTAATAAGGTTACAACTTTTGCCTATTCTTCAAATTCAATTTGTCAAGTTGCAGTGTGAAAATGTCGGTTCTTAATGATCTCAAGGCTGAAAAATGACCAGACATGCCAAAGTAAGGCAAGTATGAAAATGAGATTTATTGAGGAGAGAAAGGTGGGATTATAGAGCAAGAGCATGATACAGGTTTACAGACTGTGATACATACACCATGGATGATGACCAGACCCACTGTCACAGCAAAGGGAGAGCAAAAGGAAGGGGCCAAAAAAGGATCTTGGTTATAGGCTGCATCTTGTTTTATAGTACCCAGACCGGGACCTCTCTAGTGGCTCTGACATCACCATGGAACCACTTTAATCGGACAGTTGGGAATTGCATGACCTGAGTCTTACTAGGCAAGCAGGGTGTTCTAGATCATTTCCAGACTCTATGGTACCTATGCTGCTGGTCCCTGGGCTAGAGAGTCCTCTACACTCTTTTGTAGCTGGTGTGCTAAGTTGATTGGCAGTCGCTTGGGAGATTAGGGTGGGGCGAGGACCAAGATGGGGGCCTTCTTCCCAGGTGGGACATTTTCATCAAAGCAACAGCACTCACTTTTGTCCCTAGGAGAACCAGAATCCCTGTCTATCTACCTAACAAATTCATGCTGAGTGATACAATGATGGCCAGATACTGCCTACACACACAGTGTGGAGTGTTACAGAACACCTATCCTAGGAATTTCCAATCTTCTGTGCATTCTCCTACCCAACCTGCCTGTCTTCCCATCAAAGAAAGTCATTATCTTTATCACCCTTGGAATATAACTCAAATCTGCTCTAGGGAAGGAGAAATTTTATCTTTACTGTCCTAGAAAGTAAGTAAATATGCTCCAGGGAGGTGAGGCATCTCTCTCTTCCAAGGCCATCTGATTAGTGAAAAGATAATCTGGAAGATATTTGTTATTAATGCCTAGACACGTTTATATTAATACATGAGAGATATATGGATTTTGAAGGAGCTCAGGAAATTTCATCCTAAAATATGACTCCTTGGTATAAAGAATATTTTGAATTAAAGGCTCTTAGAAATTAACAGGCCCTTGGAATAGGCTTGCCCTTTATCTTCATAAACCAAAAAAAAAAAAAAAATAAGGCGTTCCCTTACTCTCCCTGTTATCTCAACACATTGCAAGAAAGTAGATCAAGAATGCAACCAGACCTGGCCAAAATCATTTGAAACACAATACCTGTCTCTCAGATTAATTTTCAGGTCAATCTGTTTCTTCCATCTATTCCTCCTCCCTACCAACTATTCATTGTCCCTAAACAGAATTACGTATACTCCTCATTTCCCCTCTGCTCCAAAAGACAGGTATAAAAGTATCTGAACTTCACTGAGATATTGAATAATCAATCACTCTGTGATTCTCCCCAAGTGCATGGTAAATAAACCTTTCTCTTATTAATCTGCCTTAATTGTGAAGGATCTTTAAGGAAATTTCAGGGGAAAAGGCAAGTTTCCCCCCACCCTCACAATTTTAATCATTATTTTAAATGAAATAATATGAAATGACCCCATTTTTTTCATGTTTCTGTTTTTTCTGTGTGTTGCCCAATACGAGCTACCCCAAAGGGCATTATTTTTAAAAATTTGTTTAATAATACTAATGGTTACTATGTATTGTCTGGGCTGAGCTGGGAATTCTAC
>NW_012154663.1:149980-151398 GCF_000956105.1 Propithecus coquereli
TCTGTTTTTGTGCCAGTACCAAGCTGATTTTAATATTACAGCAGATTGTTATTAATTATAGTTACTATGTGGTGCAATAGAACTATCAAAATTATTCCTTGTGTCTTACTGAAATTTTGTGCCTTTTGACCAACATTTCCCCAACCTGCCACCCGACCCAGTTCCTGACAACCACCATTCTACTTTCTACTTCTATGAATCCAACTTTTTTTCGATTCTATCTACAAGTAAGATCATGCAGTATTTGTCTTTCTGTGTCTGGCTCATTGTACAGTTTTTAAATAGAACATTTTAAAAAGTATCATCTCAGATATCTAATATTTTAAAACATCAAATAGAAAAAACTTACAATTTATATATTTTCATGAAATTCTTATTATAACAACTTTAACATTTACAAATAATAATACATACATATAGGTCATTAGCGACCTAAATTTTTATTCTGATATATAAATTCCAGTCTCAAAGTTGTAGAGGATATCTATATTTGGGTATATATGTATGGGTGCGTTCACATACGTAAAAAGAATTTAAATATTGTATATAAACCAGATTTTCACCTGAAAACATGATTTCATAATATGTTCAATTGCCTGAAACCTGTGAACCAAGCAAAATTGGTGGTACAGGCATATTTTTAAGACACGTATTTATTGATCTGATGATATTCAAAACTCAATCTGCCTTAACTCTTTAGAAGCCACAGTGCAATTTAGTGAAGGTTGTAAGGAACTGATACTGGTTTCACAGTCAATAACTATCGGCAAACTGACATAATTTACCAATCAAATATGTTAAACATTTAAACATTTTGTTCAGTCTCTTAACGGTTTATTCCCTGAATTTATATAAGTTAGGAGTACCGGAGAAGCTTCATACAGCATTCTCTTTTATCAAATATAATAATAGAACCATATATTGCCTTGCTGTGCCGTGGCTATGATAACTATTGTCCAGCAGATGGCAGCACTTACACTATCATGACATTTTATAAATAATAAAAACTCTAAATGCTTAATTTTTCAAATTATTGAACTTATTTAAACAAGAAATATAAAGATAATTTTTAGAATTAGTATTTATGAATTTGTAAATACTATTGTATTTATAAATTTAATTTTATTAGGCCCATAATAATAACATATCTTATAATATTTAAGATGCATTATTTGTGACAAAATATACTGATGGAAATATTTAAAACCTTCCGTAATAAATCATAGAAACATGCAAAATCCAGCGATGTCTGTCAAATTTAGGATAGTTTCTGTATTAAAGTAAAAACAACCTATTGCCTATTTGTGTACTGCTTTCAAAACCTATAACTTGGTATGCATAATAAATTTAGATTATCTCAAAATCTCTATAAAACTATGTGGTTGGTGAATGTCATTTTTAAATTACAGCTCTTCAAT
>NW_012154663.1:155310-160819 GCF_000956105.1 Propithecus coquereli
ATTTTTTTCATGTTTCTGTTTTTTCTGTGTGTTGCCCAATACAAGCTACCCCAAAGGGCATTATTTTTAAAAATTTGTTTAATAATACTAATGGTTACTATGTATTGTCTGGGCTGAGCTGGGAATTCTACCGCATGTGGTGTTGACTGAGACTGTTCATGCAGCTGAATTCAGCAACAGTACTCCTGTTTTTGTAACATCCAAGATGGTTTTGCTCATATGTTTAACACCTCAGCTTATTTGGCTGTGGTCTCTACCAGAAGATTGGTTACATGGTATCCAAGCTCTGTGAAACAAAACTAGGAGTTACATGGCTTCTTAAAACGCAGGCCTTTAACTAGCTTCTAACATTCCAATGATTAAAGCACAATTGAAGTCTAGTTCAGAGTCAAAAGATGCCGGTATTGATTTTACCTTTTAACGGTGCACAAGGATGGGAAGAATGGCCGGTGGCTATATTTTCTGACAATCTATCACACTTGTCATGATGCCCTATTCTGTGTGTATGCAATTTGTACCCACACTAATGTATTTACATTTGTGACAGATCAATTACATGGTAAATAGAAAGTAATAAGGATGTTCTGTGTTTTTTTTAAATACAATATTGACTTTTTAACAGCTTTGCCTCAAAAGTGTTAAAGCAGATATATATATATATATGAGTTTATAATTTTCATATGTAAAAGGTAGTTTTAAATGTTTAAAATCTTTCAAAATAGGACTTAAAATATGTTGTTCATATTAGAATTTAATATTCTGCTAAATTATTAATGGTGAAGTTTGTTTTTTTGCCTGATTCTTACAAAAAATAAATAAGTAAAATAAATTTTATTTAATAGTCAGAATTGACCCAAAATATGTCACCATTACTATGGTAAAAGCAGAAAATGTCACCTCAAATTGTGAATTTAAATTGAATTTTCATTACATAAATTGAAATAAATTTATTAAAACCATTCTATTAACGTTAGTTAATTCTATTTTCTACTTTGAGTATATCCTGTATCTGTGGTTCCCAAACTGTGTGCTGAGAGGATTACAGTGAATTCGTAGGGGTGCAATGAGACATTTAAAATTTTTAAGGGAACACTGAAATATTCAACATCTTGTTACCAAATAGAACTTGTTTTTGCTTTCCCAGCATGCAGAAAATGTCAAACTCTGATATCAGGATTTTTGGTGAAAGAAAGTGAGACATTTATTGTAGGGCACCAAGCAAGAAGGACAGGCAGCTAACGCTTAAGACCTGAACTCCCTGGTGTATTACAAGCAAGGGGTTTTAGAGACAGGGGTACATTTCAGGAAAGCAGAAGTTCCAGACAAAATCATAAATCAATAAATGGAGGTTATACATAGGTTTGGCCCAAAGAGACAGTACATTTTGAAGTGGGGAGAACATACAGATCATAGGTGGATTCAGAGATTCTTTGATTTGCAAATTGGTCTAAGGAAGTCTTTGTCTAAAAACTTGGGGTCAACAGAAAGGAATGTTAAGGTTGGCCTGTTGGCATGACTCTCTCCAAGCCCCTCAGGAAGAACTTTAGAATACAGAGTGGTGATCAGAGTTTAGTCCTCGGTTGCCCCTTGTCTGAGGTCTGCGTGACAGTGGACAGTGTTTTCCATCTTGTGGGGGTCTGGATTTCTACAAAACCAACTCAAGAACATATGTTAAAATGTTATCTTTTAGTTTCTATAGGGAGCCAAAATACCTTGGGATTCTTGCTTGGGAGGCTATTGTTTAAGTTATCACTACCTTCTTGTGTATTGGGTTGGTCATTTATTTCTCGAGGCTAGCTAGGTGTCTGCAATTTCCCCTAAAGGGACTCAATATTTTCCCGTTATGTCCATGCTTGGGGATGGGGGAGGTAGCAGGCCCCTAAAACAGTTCCCTGCTCCATCTTAATCTATCATATATTGTGCAAAATACTAACTCGAGATAACTTAGAATTTCAAAGACAGCCTCTCTCTGTCACTGCTCAACAATGTTTCACAATATAATGCTTTACAACTTTCTGAGCAGGCAAACTGTGAGAGTGAGGCTTCTTCTGGATTCCAAATAGAAATGAAAGAAAAGCATACTTGCCTTTCACCATTCAAACTCTCCAATGCATTCTTCCACGTGACCTGGAAACACAGAAGCAAACCAGGGCACACTTGTCTAGGCATCTCCTTCCTTTCCAGATTTTTTTGTTGTTGTTGTTGTTTTTCAGTCTTTTTACCCACTCTGTATTTCCCATATTTTATACCCTCCTTTTTTTGGATGTAGAATTTTCTCTACCCCAACTCCTGGAGTTAAAATGGCATAATGGATATCACAGCGTGAACCAAAAGTAAAATCCTAGGCCTCTCATTGACTGAATGAACCCCTCTTGGCCAAGGGGACCCCAAAGAAACTTAAAACTGAGTTCTCAGCCATGACAGGATGTGAGATCTAACACAAATAATTTTATCCTTTCCCTATTAATGGCCATCAAACTTTATAACCTAAGGACCAGACCAGCATTCTTTCCTGATACAAGACCACCTACCATGAAGTCGTTTTAACTATCTACAGAATTTGTGCAGAAAGTGTTTTCATGTTGTTGCTCATAAATAAGATGTGACCCAAGAGGGAAATAGCAGGTCTGGAGCCATTATAAAAAAGGTATTTTCTCTAAAATCATCCTGGAGGCATTAGACTGGGAGTGACCTCTTTCAAAGAAACTATGGTAGAACCTGAAGTAGTCACATAACTACAGAACTACTGTCAATAACCTGCATGTGTGGACAATCCACCCGTCGATTGTTCTGGAAAGGAAGATGCTGTCTACTCTCTGGGAGAAGCAAGACTGAAAATGTGGAGGGACTGAGGACAGTTGGTCAGTCAACCTGTACTTTTATCAACTTCGTAGCCCAACCTGACCTCTCTGTTGTACAGTGTCCCACCCACACCTACAACCCTTGGCTACAGCTGCCAATTTCTGTATTATAAAAAAATGGGTAGGAAATATACCCCTTAAGTGCAAATGGAAATGAAGCAAGAGTGAAATTTAAAAGCTTTCATTCAAATTAGGCTGCTATGCCCATATTTTCCATTTCAAGCTATCTTCCCCTGGACACATATCAAGTTATGGAAACCTGTGTCTCCTCAGGCATTGTCAGAGTTTTTGTACTAGTTTATAAGATCCATATTTATGCATTACGTGCATAGCTTCTCCAAAGTCGACTTGGAGTAGAAAGCCTTCCATTGTTAAAATTCCTTTCACTTATCTTTATTTATAAAATTTACCATGCACGTTTCACAGCCTGATGCATTATGTGTTTTTCATCTATTTTAACTTTGGGGTGAAAAATGAAGAGGCAGCTGCAGTTATACACTTGGCCCTGTTGCTCAGAGGAAATGGAGTATATGAAAAACTTTAATCTTCACCGTGCACAGCTCACAAGCTTATTCTAGTTTCCTACCCACATGTTTACTAGTGAGGATTGAAACTGTCAGAATGCCATATATATCTTCTCTTTTTAAAACAAGCACCCCTCAGCCCCTGCAAACACACACACACACACACACACACAGAAGACCATTTTCTGACTCATTTTCTAGAAGTGTCAGCATAAATATCTCTTCTATTTAGAGTTCTGCTTAAATTTTCAAATTCATTTAGGTCCTCATATTACAAATCAAATAATTTTTCTTTTTATCATTATTCATAATTATAATTAAACAACTGCATTGGAGACATTTCTTTCCATTGCTATTCTAAACAGGGTATAATCTAGAAAGGCTGGATTATTTTTTTCTTGTTGATTAATGTATCCAGCACCTAGTATTTTGACAATGATTAAGTTCTCAATTTTTGAATAAAGTGATAAATGAATTTATGGTGATTGTCATTAAATAAGCAATAGAAAGAGAAAAGTAGTGAATATAACAAATTTGTTTTAAAAAAAAATCAAATTTCAAAATGGTGCCAAAGGTAAGGGATATATAGGTTTTAGGCAGGGGTTTGTGTGTGTGTGTGTGTGTGCATGTATTAATAAATGTGCTGTCTAATGGTGAAGCAGAAGTGGGAAGTTTCACACTGAATGATTTTTAATCTGACTTTCAAACAAAAATGCAAATTTTTGCTTTGTTACTAATTCTTATATATTTATTTAGATTCATTTGTCGCTCCTATTTGCAATAGCAGCATAGAGCAAAGATGATGTTAAATTAGAGATCACTTAGCTTGCCAAGAATGACTTTCTTTAAAAGACGTAGAGGGTTTTAACTATTGTTGCCTTATGGATAAATTCATTCAAGTGAAGAAATAAGCCACTAGGATAGAATTACTTAGAATTCCTCAGATTTATCTATCTGAGGATTTTGGATAAAACTCCACATTAAGTTAAGGAACAGATGGACAAATGTTATGTTTTTTTTTCCAATCTGTTTCTCATTATATAAACTAAATTGACTGTTTTCCATATGTGTGGGTCAGAGTACCAAGTAGCTCTTTGATCTTTTCCATTACCACAAATACTGCCTATGTCTGTTACGCAGATGCCTTTTAAAAAACATATTAAATCAGTTGGTACTTATCCAATCATTTTAATAGTGCGATATTGCTTTTTAGACATGTTAAAGGAATAAACAAGAAAGTCATCATTTGATTGGTCAGAAGTCGTAGTCATAAAATTAAACAATTAATTTTGTTACAATTATAATAGTATATTTTGATACATGTTTTACCTCAAAGGTATATGATTTCATGTTTTTGCACTACCTTGTACATGTTCGAAATAGTTTACAAACAAGCTTGAAGTTGAGCTTAGTTTTATACATAATAGCATTTTGAAATTAAATAAAGGTATAGAAATAAACTAAAAAAATTTCAAAAACTATATCTACAAAAAGTGTTCAGTAAATTAAACAGAAAACACTTAAAGATATACAAAAATTTTCTATGATTACAAAAATAACTGGTAAAAAACCCACTAAAATACATGTGAATATATATGAGTATAATTATAAAGTTTTAATGAATATTTTTTAAATGACAGGAATAAATACTGTAGAAACACACATTATATTCCAGGATGGAAAGACAGACTCAATATAAGAATTCTTGTATTCCCCAAATGAATTTATCGTATTAAATTTATTACCATCACAAATATTAACTTGATAACTTGAACAAAATATTCATCTAGAAAAGAAAAAAATGTATGTATCTAACTGTGTTCAGGAACAACAATAATGGGAAGTTATTTTTTCTCAGATAACAAAAACATCTGTGTGAGAATTTAAACTTTGGCACTGACAATTCAGTTACCTTCGAACATCTATGAGTCAACTTACAAGGGCATCTGAGAACTTCAGTATATCTTGAAACCACAGACAATGTGCAGGGATGAGTATTTATAATTAGATTCATTACCTATTAGCCTCCCACAGCTAAGTGTGCACCATCAGCCCACTTCATGTAGGACATGGTTACTGGTAAGCGTTCTCTTAAAGACATATGACTTCTTCCAGATCATGTCC
>NW_012154663.1:163149-166746 GCF_000956105.1 Propithecus coquereli
TCTACTAGCTGTGTGACATTCAGCAAGTTGTTTTTCTATTCTAACTTTTACTCTCCTCTCTGTAAAATGGGGACAATAATAATATATCCTTTATAGGATTTCTGTGAAGACTAAAATATATATCTATACACACACACACATATACACACAGAGAGAGACAGAGAGAGTATAGGTCTCCACCAAAGTAAATTTCTATTAAAGATAGTCAATATGCCTTCATTAATGTACTTAATATTATCATTACAACTTTTAAAATGAAACAAATACTCATTGAAAGAGTGATGTGTGAAAATACATAAATATACAATTATTTATTATATGAAACCTAAAATATATAAAATAATATCGATATCGTACATTTATACTTTGTAATGCCTTGTGTCCTGGAGTAAAATATACTTGATATAACTTATAATAGGAAATATGCAATTACATTTTTGTTTCTGGTACACGAAACTCATCCTAATATTATTCGTAATATACAATTTCTTTTTTATGTTTTAGGTTTTTTTTGAAAAGCCGATTATTTATTTTAAAAATGTAATGTCATCAGAACACATGTCATCCCAATTTTATGTTTCTTTAAAATGGGATTAAAGAAATAAAAGGTGAGACATAAGATAACATTGATACCAAATAAACCCGATCTTGAAAGAATGTTATTTAATGACTTCATTTGGAAGTATCAGATCGGTTTTAATTACATTGAAATTAGGAGAACGTATGGATTTCTTTTGGGTTCGTAGCGTTGGATCCAACGTTTTATTCAATTTAGACCCAACATTATTCTATGCAGAATGATTAAACCTTGCTCTTGTTAAATTATGTTAGCTCATTTTCTGATTTCTTTTATTGTATTGCTATGTGACATAAGGGATGTTTCCATTAATCTCCATTAGGAAATTGTTTTTCTCATTAGCAGGTCCTACAGCTGATATTTCTAACATTTAATTCAACTGTTGTGGATACGTAAGTATAAAAAACTGTTTCTGGTAGATATTAGATTTGACACGGATCTATGAGTACAGATAAGACTTTGACAGGCAAGATATGCAACAAGTGGTAGCCATTTCAGACAGAAGGAACTGCTTAAGCAAAGGCAGTTTGAACAATGGAGAAAAGAATGTTAAGGAATCAATTTTAAATATGAATAAACTAGTATTAGGTTTTATCTATTGTGCAAAGAACATATATGAATTTAACTAGGAGTCAAATGATGTAGAATTTTGGACTGCAGACTGAGTTGTTAAACAAGCAAAAGGATAGAAAAGTCTTAGTCATTAAAACAGCCTGTTCATGAATTTATTTGCCAAACATTAGCTGATGTTTCTGAAGTTGATAAAGAGAGTTCAAAAGTGGAGGGTCAATCTTCTAGGAGAGCCCTGAGCAACTGTGGAGATTATCTGAGGCATGGGACAGTGAGATTGAAGTCCTAAAAGGGGAAGTCAAAGGGCCTGAAGACATTTTCTATAGACCTTTGGACATCAGAGTAAATTGATTTATCCTATAAAAGTATACACAGGTGAAGTTTAGTCTATAGGTATTTTCATATATCAAAGACCACATTCGATAGCCCAAACTCATTAATTTAGAACCACATAAGGAAAAATTTCATTAAGAACTGGAGAAGAGAGGCTTACATTGGAACTTTTTGGCACACCTTACAATACTTTGCAATTTATAAAAGACGTACTTGGTCCAAATATATGGCAGAGTCTCCCCTTAACAACAAAGGGTCCATGACTGCTTAAACAGTATTAATTTGTTCTCTACATCTTCTTTAATACTTGCCTTCTTTATTTTTACAACTCATTCAGTTCTCTATTCTTTAACTCATTTATGTTTAGATGTTGAATTGTTTATTTTTCTGTTTCTTCACTTTCAGAACCTCAGTTTCTATTTGTCCAATTGATCTACCTGAGAATATCGTTGCAGCGGAGTTGGGGCCACCAGTTTTCTCTACCATATCTGCTTTTACAATCATCCACCTGAGTTGTAAAATAAGCCATACTCTTCTCTTATTTATTATATCCATCATGTAACATTTGACATTAGAAAAAGTATTTTATCCCCAGATTGAGATGCTTTGAATTCAATTAATCTGTAACAGCTGGGTAGATGGATGATTCATGACTTTTACTTAACAACTTTGCTTTAATATTCCCTGATTATTGCCAAAAAATGTAGGGTGTATGTGAGAACCAAGCAATAAGCCCTGCTAAGATATATTGTAGACAGGTGCTCCTTTTTCCAATCAAGTACCAAACCAATGGCATACTTCATCTACCAATCTATAACATAACTATGACCAACATGCTAGGAAAAGATACGTGCTATGAAAGACAAGCTCTCCACCATTCTCTGTACTAAGGATGAGCTTGATAAGTAGTCAGTCTATGATTCATTTACCTATATTGCATTATTTCGAGGAAGAAAAAATGCAAAGTATAGCTTTTAGTTCTATATAGATCAATGTGATGCATTTTAATCCAATGAAACTTTAGTGGACATGAGTTACATGTTACACATTATTGAACATTTACTCAAACTCATAAAATATTTATTCTTTTTTGCTAGAATATTATGAGAAAATAGAACTATATTTTAATTTTTACTTGATAGTAAGTCTCTTGCTCATTCTCATTAGCCACTCAATAATCAATTATGTCAGATGGAAGACACAAGAACATATTGTGAGTTTAACTTACCTAAAACTGGCAATTAAAATCATGAACATATTTTTCATAAAGCTCATACTTACTAGTGACCCAATAGCTTTTATTTTCCCTAAAGGGAAAAATAAAATTTTTCAAAATTATTTTAGAGAATACACAAGCAAGAAATATTAGAAGAAAATCTATCTGAATAACTTAAAACAGAGGACAGCCTCTAATGGCTAGAAACATATATGAGAGAGCAAATGGTATGATAGGACACACCACACATAAGCATAATGGGATAAAACAAGGTATAGGACAGAGAAGAGGGAGAAATTAATATTTTCTGAGATAGTAAAGAGATAGTTTATGGGGTCTTCAATTTTTTAACTTTTATATACCAAAGGAGTACTTGGATAAGTGCTGAAGGATTCTACTTTGAGATATTAAAAGAATCAAAACTAAAAACAAAAAGGTGAATTCAGTTAATTCATTGGTGATTTGTGAACAGTGGAGAGAGGACTCAGAAAATAACAATTGTAGCAATGTTTACATTCAATTAGTGGAAAGAAAAATTTGAATTATAAAAAATTATCATGAGGGGACGGGTGTATGCATACACAAAAAGTGCAATGCGCACCATCCAGGGGATGGACACGCTTGAAGCTCGGACTTGGAGCGGGGGCAAGGGCAACATATGAAACCTAAACATCTGTACCCCCAAAATATGCTGAAATAAAAAAAAAACTTTTAAACAACAACAAAAAAAATTATCATGAGGCCATTCAAGCAGAGATATTGAGACTATTAAATAACTAATGTGGGTTAAGTAAAAATCCAATATTAGAAAAAGTGAATATTTATGTGGAATCAATAGTATTTCAAAACAAATTGATTTTGGCAGTTGTGTGAAATAGAGAAGCTCTATCAGTTTCCCCAG
>NW_012154663.1:166796-168233 GCF_000956105.1 Propithecus coquereli
ATCGCGATCTTTAAGTTTCTATATTTTCTTAATTGTCATAAACAGTAGAGAAGATTAAATGATATCAATGTAATACTACCTACTACAAATATAATTTTAGTAAACAACTTATAAAAACACTGAGAATTCTTAGCAAATACAAAAATGATATATTCTTTTGAACGTATATGATATGCTGTCACCGGAGAAACAGAATGTTGGCAATGTGATGTTAAATTTACATCATTTATGATGTGGCTTTTAATTTTGTGATTCTTATTTATTATTATGAAGTTGTATTTAATACTGAATTTAGATCTATAAATGTACTGATGTAGCTATTGAAATAGTCATAGTTTGTTTTATCCTGGAAATCTTGAAATGAGAAAATTTTTAAATACATTTCAATTATATAACAGAAAAAACAATTTAACATTCCCATGCCAATTAATAGGCCATGTAAATGTTTATTATTTGGGACAACATTTAAAAAGCTTGCATGTTTTTCACTCATCTGTGAAAGCTAAATATTAAAAACAATTGATCTCATGGAGACAGTGAGTAGAATGATGGTTACCAGAGGCTGGGAATTGTAGCAGGGATTGGGGGATAAAGTGGGGATGGTTAATGGGTGCAGAAATATAGTTAGTTAGGTAGATAGAATGAATAATATTTGATAGCACAACAAAGTGACTATAAGAAACAATATGTTAGGGTATACTTTCAAATAACTAAAAGAGTGGAATTGAAGTATTCTGAACACAAAGAAATGATAAATGCCAGATGTGATGAATACCCCAATTACCCTGACTTTAATAATTCACATCGTATGCCTCTTTCAAAACATCACACGTGCTCTATAACTATATACAACTACTATGTACACATAACTAAAAACTTTAAAAAAAAGTTTGCATGTATTCATTCATATGTAATACTCATTATGTTAATGAATACCTGAAACAGCTGCATAACATAGACAGATTTTGGAAAAGTAAATTTATCATATAAATTATTAGCCATACATTTAATGTTTAACAATTATTATTTTTATATATTTCAAGAAAATGAAATTTTTAAAAATATAATCTAGGATTCACAATTTTAAAACACAGGAGAAAATTTTAATGTGC
The DNA here is from genome assembly GCF_000956105.1 of Propithecus coquereli. Classification (NCBI taxonomy): domain Eukaryota; kingdom Metazoa; phylum Chordata; class Mammalia; order Primates; family Indriidae; genus Propithecus; species Propithecus coquereli. Next base: position 167,909 of record NW_012154663.1, read on the forward strand.
TTTAGTGTTTTAAATGAATAAATATGTCCTATTATCTGTGTAGGTACCTGCTTAAATGATTTTGGCTAGTATTTGCTAACAGCAGAGGGAGATATTGAACTACAAATTAAGATTTTTCAGTGCACATCTTTTACTGAATGATTTATAGCCAGTTAGACATTTGATTTTGAACTTGTTTTCCTTCAGAAAACACCTACATTAAAAAAATAAAAAAGAAAACACCTACATTTACAAATATTTTATGAAGATATTTTCCCCCGAGATATGTTAAACAACCAAAAAAATGTTTTATAAAATCTAAAAATTAATGAATTTACATTATATG
>NW_012154663.1:176478-178317 GCF_000956105.1 Propithecus coquereli
ATAGAAGTAGAACCTCTAGGAGAGACTGACAGATATATTTGTTATAAAGATAGATTTGTTATGAAATTATGACAGCTGGTGAAGCAGTCTCTGTAAGTCTGTTGTCTTTGTGTCTAATACTGGAGTTTGAAGTCCTCAGAGCAGGCAGTCAGAAGGAAAGTGCACAAGCAGGATAAAAATCATTATGAGCTTAAACTCCACAAGGACAAACTGAAATCCATGTGTGTTCTTTTTGATTCTGATCCACATAACAGGTGTTCTGCAGAAGAAATTGGGGCCTTTTTATCACAAAGCTAAATAAACACACCAACTGATAAAAGTTCATTATACTAATACATTCCAATAATTTCCTAATTTTTAAAACTTTTTCCAATTTGTTTGGGATACAATAGTATTAATTAAATTGTTATTTTGTCTTAGAAAATAATGAACCAAATAAAACTCTTCCAACAAATGCTCCATTAATTTGATAGTCACATATCCTTGCACAAAGAGTTTTAGTATAGCCGAAGGGCAACTGAGTTCACTGTGCTGGAGTTACTACCAGGGACACATCACAGATGCCAGCATCTCCCACGTGTTCTGAACTCAAAACAACTTGTGCTGCTGACATGGTCAAAGTAGTGCCAAATACCCCAACACGTACCTTACTTAACTGTTCTGGGCAGTGTGCAACAGTTCCACATACCCTCTTAGCTACTTTGACTTTAGGAGGCCATTTGCAGAAGCACCTAAACAACTCCTAGGTCTCCTTGTTGCCTCCAGGGATAATGTTGGACTAGACGTGTTAATGACGTGGAGTCTCAATAAATAATTTTTCATATATAATATCTTTCATCATGTCTAAATTTTATCACAACTTTTACTCTATGAAACATTGTTTCAAAACCTAATTCCAGCCCCCAGATATTTTCTAATTAAAGGAATCATGCCAGAAGAAAAGGCCTATACATGATTGGTATTTGTGGCATTCTACTAAGTTTTATTGAACCAATACATGTATATTACAGCATACAGTTGATTCTCATTATTTGTAATAGTTATATTTTATAATGTCACCGTGAACATTGAATTCATGAATACTGAAACATTGTTCCTAGGAAAAATAGAAGACTAGGTTTCTGCCAACCTCTGGTCACAATATTTTCATCAGCTGATTAAGCCATAACTTTATTTTATGTGTGTTTCCATTTTAAGACATCTTGTTTCATATATATTGTTGACTCATTAATACTGAACGCACAGCCAACAGCACTATAACCCATGTCTCAATGAAGCTTTTCTAGCTTTTCTATTTTCTCGTTAAGGCACATTATAGCTTTTTGTTGCTTAGGAATATTAGATAGCACCTCAGCACTACACTTGGGTAATATATTAAACAATGAAGCCACCAAAAACATGTAGAAAAATGGAAAAAAATGTGGCATTAACTCTGCTGTGAAAAAGGTACTTGTTCACAGTATCAAACCTGAAACAAAAGGCAAAATGTCCACATCTTTGATCTCAGAAGAGAACCTGCACATCGACTCAAATTTTGGTGCTCTGTGCGTCCATATGTCTGCAAAAAAGCAACAGCAATGATTTTGGTGTAACAAATATTAATGAGTACCTAGCACTCTGGGAGATCGAGGCGGGTGGACTGTTTGAACTCAGGAATTCGAGAATAGCCTGAGCAAGAGTGAGACCCTGTCTCTACGAAAAAAATAGAGATTAGCTGGACAACCTAAAATACATATAAAACATTAGCCGGGCATGGTGGCTCATGCCTGTAGTCCCAGCTACTTGGGAGGCTGAGGCAGAAGGATTGCTTGAGCCCAGGAGTTTAAGGTTGCTGTGAGC
>NW_012154663.1:182792-183282 GCF_000956105.1 Propithecus coquereli
TAGGAATGATTCTCTTAACTCTTACACAAATATTCCAGGTTAGTTTTAGATTGAAAGTCCTTATTTTCATTCTCCCACCAATCGAGGATTATTAAAATTAATTTCTACTAATATTAAAGGTTAATTATATTTTGTGGAAGACATTTCTCTATGTAAAGAAAGGAAGAGAAGGTAAGTACTATTTTGGATTGATTAATTTCTTAAGATAGACAAGCTATGTTTTAAAAATTATTTTGCTGCCAAAGGATTGTCCAAAGCTGTAGAATTTCTAAATTTTAGTAGGTTGGAGCTACAGATAAAAATGAACTACTTATTAGAAATGCCTCTCTGATCACTATTATTAGCTAAAGAAAAAGAAAATATTTGGAGTATTTGTTTTTCTGTGGTCAAGTGACTTCAAACTTACTCTTTGTGGATGAAGGAATTTAAAGTCATTCTTAGTGCAAATGTGTGTTTTATGAAGACAGAATTTTATTTTTTCATTGCCCAG
>NW_012154663.1:183332-185945 GCF_000956105.1 Propithecus coquereli
GAAGGAAGAGGTTGGGTTTTACAGCAAAAGTTCCTGCCCAGGATCCCAATCAGGTCCATGCAAATGAGGACTTGAAACTTTCTTACTTCTGATGAGTTGATGCAGCTGAGTGCTCATTGGTCCATATACCTAATCTCTGATTGGTCAATACAACTGAGCCCTGGTTGGTGGAGGCAGGTGAGCAATGATTGGATGGTTCAGGTGACCTCTAAAAGTCCCAAAGTTAAAAAGATGCGGGTTTTCGGGGAACTCAAAGAACGTGTGTGACCTCTGGTTGGCAAATGGCTGCTTGACTTTTTTTTTTTTTAATTTAGGCCCAATTAGCCACTTAGGATCCATCTTGAAAGACTGGCTCTTTCGGGTTCACATTTGTTAAGCAATATGTGGGAAACTACCAATACGAAGTATTACATACCAGCCAGCAAGAAATGCTCTGAATATTAGCTACGAACCTTCTGGAGTGATATATAAGTAAATTCATGGTAAAGCTGTGACAATACTGCCAATTTAACAATCCCAAACAAGAGAAACTAACAGAATTTACCTGATTATGAATAAAAAGGCAATTAAATATATACATATATTCTTGAATGCATATAAACATATTCAACAACAAAAAGAATGAAACACTATGTAATTTTAAAAAATGGCATTTTTGCTTATTTTATGGTCCCCAAAAAGTTCTTTATATTTTTGTTTGATATAACACAAAAAAGAACCCTAAAATCAAAGGCTCATGTTAACCCTATCTCTGTTACTAAGCTGTGAGAAAATTATGAATGATTTATTGCTCACTTTTCCTGAATTTTAATTTATTTATGTAAATAATGTTAGATAAATAATCTCTAAAATCCTCTCATGGATATATCAGTACTTTTAAGAATTTTGATATTATAGGAGTTCCAAAAATTGTCTATATAGAAGTATTTGTGCATTTATGAAAGTTAATGTGAGCATTCTGAATTTATAGTATTATCATAATTAATTGTTATATTATCCATAAGTCCACACAAATTTCTCAGCTACAAAACTAGTTTACCTATCTACAAGAGGAGCAAAAATGAGAAATTCAATTTATTTAAAGACCTCAGTATAAGGCTAACTAGAAATCACAATTTTAATAAACTAATGATTATGCTTAACATATCATTGAGAGCTTATTTTCACAAACTGTATGTATATATAACAAACTTACATGTTTGTTTTAAAGAGATGATATAAATGGGTTTTCTGAGAGAAATAAGAATAGAAATTGATAGCATGGGAGAGGATGTACCATGGTTTCAACTCATTTAGTGAAAGAATAACAACGTAATTATTAATAGCAGGGAGGAATTCAGGTAACTTAACTATATCATATTAGGGCAGAGTCAAATAACTATCAGCCATAATGATATCCCTGAGCTACCAAGAAAAACATAGAATTTAATGTCTTAAGAATTTAACAAAAGACAACAAAATTAAATCCTTGGAAGGATGATAAGAAGTATGAAGCTGTTATGTTTGTTATGAGAAGGAAGAACTGGGTGATCAGGAATAGACGATAACACCACAGCCCATTGTCATGTTTGGTGGACACAGGCTCTCATGTCTTATTCCTGTCCCTGTTTGTTCTTCAGATAACCCAGAGATCTAGTGTACACCAATTCCCCTTAATTAGTGCATGCCCACCCCTTCAATTACTGAAATATATCTATATCAACTATGGGATGGGACGAAGATGGCAGGGATGGAAGGAATCATATGTAGTTTGTAGGGAAGATTATGTATCTACTTGGAAAATTTTATAAAATATCTGTACTCCCACCCTAGATCAAGAAGACTACAAGAGTTCCTGAGATGCAGAACATGTAACATGAATCCTATCCTTAAGGCTTCTGGCCTATATAATGCACAAGAGGCTCTTTCTTCAGACATAGGGTATTGTCCATTTTGTGTTGCTATAAAGAAATACTGGGTAGCTTATAAAGAAAAGAGGCTTATTTGGCTTATGGTTCTGCAGGCTGTACAAAAAGCATGGCTCCAGCATCTGCTTCTAGTGAGGTCTTTAGGGAGCTTCAAATCAAGGTGGAAGGCGAAAGGGAGCAGGTGTGTCACATGGTGAGAGAAGGACCAAGGTGTGGGAGGTGCTACACTCTTTAAATAATCAGCTCTTGTGTGAACTAATAGAGTGAGAACTCACTCATAACCACAGGGAGGGCACAGAGTCACTCATGAGGGATCCACCCCCATGACCCAAACACCTCCCATTCAGCCCCAGTTCCAACATTGGAGGTTGAATTTCAACATGAGATCTGAAGGGGACAAACATCTAAATTATATCACATATATAAAGTAAGCAGAGTGGAATCTTACATAAACTGACTTCCTCTTACTGTCATTCATTCTGGCAGCTTGATTGTCATCTACAGAGATAGGACAAGAAGTATAGATGACTAGTATTATGTAGTATAATGAGAAGATTGTTCTGAGTAGCAGTGTCATCTGCTGAATGAACAAATTCTGAAGCCAGAGTAAAGTGAACAAGTGAAAATCTAGACTTACTAGTTCTATGGCATTGGATATATTACTATCACCTTACTTCTTTATTATCCAGTTTTCCCATTGTAATAG
>NW_012154663.1:188015-189902 GCF_000956105.1 Propithecus coquereli
GACCAATTATTTCTTTCTTTACAGGACATAGATACAGTTGTAATAAAGTATTCTATTTCTATTGGAACAAATGTAAAGTTTGGTACTTAAAGTTTGCGTGTCAACACTCAATCTGAGGTTGCTATTGGCATCATTTATATTATTATTTTGGATATTTTTCTTTTGATGTCTAGAAGCATTCATATTAAATATGTTGAATGAACAGTTGGTGCTTTGGATAGCATTTTCTTGAGTATTATTTATGCATACACAATTTAAAAGTTATTACTTTCACTCTATTATGTGGAGATCATCTTCAGGTAGATGTTCTCAAAGAATAGTAAAAAAATATATATCTATGCATGATATTTTCAATCATGATTTTACAGCTTTATTATAATGATGTAAGTTGAACTAAATGCAATTGACTTTTTTTAAAATTGTTGAATATTACACGTTTTTAAGATTATAACTATTAAAATAGGAATGACCCATTAATGACCCAGCAATGGGTAACAAGCAGAGAGAGAGATGTATGAGTTATTATTGGCAATAGAAGTCATTCAGGAATTTAAAATCTCTGCCAGGTGGTCCATCAAGCACATGATCTATCACATATATTTAATTCAGTGACATTTGCCTACCATGATTGTTAATTATCTGAATATAATGTCATTTAGTTGCACAGATGTGTTAGAATATTTATTAAACAACATTTGAAAAGATAGAGAGAATAAATTTATTTATTTTTAATTTTTTTATCTGGATGTGTAGCATTTTTTGTCATATGGGTGAAAAAAAATTTATCTAAATATATTCTTGAAGAACAAGGAAGTAAGTATCCTAAAATTATGGTGAAAGCATACAAAAAAATAACTTATTTGACTCTTTTGTGGGTGCGCAGTCTAGTGTACTATGGAGAAAAAAATTACAAAGTAGGTACAAGGCCTTCCTCACAGAGTGTCTCCCTACAGTCAAAATAGCTCACAGTCCAGCATTATTCCAGTGCACTGTTTTCTCTTGCACATTGCTCATTACTCATCATGAAAACATTTCTCAACAATTTTGGCCTGTTTTTAGTTGTCTTTTTTTTTTTTTAAGGTTTGTTTAGTCATCCATTTAAAAGTAGAGGGTTGTATGAAATCTCCAACATATTGTTTATGAAGACAAACTGTTCATAGTCCAAGCTTCCAGAAGAAAGATTTTGTTCTCTTTTTGTTTTGTTTTATGTTTTGCCAAATTAAACAATGGTATCAGAAAATTTCTTCGTGTCAATAGAACTCAAATCAGCAATAGGAAATTTTATTATAAAACTTCTCTTAGAGTAAAGCAATTCCTTTATCTATCTTATACCTTTGCTGTCGGATCAAATTAAGCATGAAAGAAATTTAAGATTTAAATAACAAATTAAACTTTTTGGTAAAGGTATAATGCAAAGGGCAGATTTCCTTGACACTTATTCATGTGTGACTTGATAAAATATTATATCTATCTTACACATTTCCTCTAAGAAACATAGACCTTTCACTGAGAGAAGTCATGTGCAATTGACCTTCTCATCTACAGAAATGTATGTATATTGCTAAAAGTCTTCTATTCTTCCTCATCCAAAAGTTAGTCCCTTAGTTTACAGTTATCAGAAGTCAAGAGGTCAATAATGATTATGCTCTTACTCTAAAGGAACTGTAAAATATGATTGTAAAGTGTTTGGGTCTGAGTCTCTTCCAGTGAAACATGAAAGAGAACCCTAAGGTTAAGATTTGAGAATCAAATTTAAAGGTTAATATATCACATTATTTTTGAAAGATAAAAGGCAAGAGTCTTCAATTACTATTTTCTATGAATGAGATTTATGTAAATAAGTCAAATTATATAAGTAGATTTTACCCACTTTTTAAATATTTGTTC
>NW_012154663.1:192787-193738 GCF_000956105.1 Propithecus coquereli
AAAAACCAGTAAAAAAAAAAAAAAACAATGTGAAGCAACTGTAGGCAGCATTCTTGCTGTTTTTTGCACACATGTACAAACACTACAGAACTGTGTCAGTTGAGAATTTAACCTAATGCATCATTAAGCTTGCTATAATAGCAAAATATATTATTAAACATTTAAAACAACATATTTTCCATCAAAATTCACTTGCACTATATTTGATATTAAAAGGGAGTGAAAAGACCATTTGCTGAAAGAGGAGGAGTTGAGCAGTCCCAAGGTGGAGCTGTCTCTTGTGTTACATGACACTGGCAGACTAAAGCGCTCTGATGGGGAAGGGCTTAAAGGCTGAGTCAAAAGCCAAGAAGTCTCTTTATTTACGCCTACCTCCCAGCCCTTGGCAATCTGACTAATAACAAACTGAGCTAACAAGAAAGACTAGAAAAGGAGGAAGGAGAACATTGCTGCAGCTTGGATCTACAACCTAAGAAATCAAGAGTGATCAATTGCAGCTCTGTTAAACATCTTTTTTATTTACTGCATTCAGCAGCTTGCAAATGGTTAACTATATGCAAAAAAGTCAGCATAGCTGTGAAGTATGCCGTGAATTTTAATTGGGGGAAAAAAGGACAATTGCTTCAGGATGCTCTAGTATGCACTCTGTTTGAAATATTTTCGATGAAATGCTCAGCATTCTGTCTTTGACCAGAGGTTTAACTTTATGAAGCTACGAGAGACTTGCCAAAAAGTGATATTTGAGAAGAAAGTACGCGGTGGCTGGTGTTTTCTTTTTTAAGAAAGGAACTGAATTACTTTGAACACCTCTTCCAGCTGTGCATTACAGATAACGTCAGGAAGAGTCTCTGCTTTACAGGTAGGATGAATGTTTCCGAGTTTTTTTAATATTTATTTTTGCATTATGGGAAAGTGATTAAATTTATATGATTGCTTCCTTTAAAAAAAAAA
>NW_012154663.1:193788-195922 GCF_000956105.1 Propithecus coquereli
GAAATACAATTTGTCTTTATTAATATTGATAAAATTAGTGCATCAGGGTTTCTACCGATCTATATGTTTAGACATTACTTACAAATATTTGTAATATTTTATTTTAATGGCATTTTAATGGCATTATTATGAGGTTCAGTGTAATCTCCTGACAGTACAAAGCAGGCAGAGCCCACAATACCTGTTTTTCAAAGATTTTCACTATTTATTTTAAAAGGTAAAATTGATTTAAGATTCTTTTTGTTTTTAAAGTTTTTCTTCAAAGAATGAAACCACCAGTCAATATTTAAAATCCATACACTATATTGTCCCCAAAAGGTCATCAAGTTTTATACTTTTTACCTTCAGAGTATTTCAGTATGTCCCAGTCTAAACCACAGATGGTGCAGAGTTCTCTCCTTGCAAGCCTTTCAGATTCTTAAATTAAACTCAATCAGATATGTGTCTTGCCTTTACCTCTTAAATGTGACACAAGAAAACAGGGAAGATACTCTGAGTTAGAACTGGTCTGATGTAGAATGAATACTTCCCTTTCACTGTTTTATTCTTTTCTCTCCTCTTTTCAGTGCTCAATCTTGGTCTTTTTATTCTATTTGTTCCATATACATTATCAGTTCAACAAATTTCATAAAACATTTTTCCAGCTAGTCTTTGTGGTCATTGGATATTAAGATGACATCTCCCCATCTACGAAAGCAGGAAGGGAAGGCATTCTCCTACTATTTCCTAATGCACAATGCATCCAGTTGATTTTAGACTGCTGCCCTAAAACTAACTACGGAGATAGGTTTACTTCTTCTAACTACTTGGTATTCTTCAAGGTACTTTCATGTTTGGCCTTAAAGATGCATATTCTGAAAAGCAGAGATATAGTTAAAATCACAAAAGCACATAACTTACAGGTTGTGATTAATAATTCATTACTTTTTAACATTTTCCAGTATGGAGTTACTAGACTAAAGGGCATAGATTAGGTGGAAAGATAAATGAACTGTATCATTTATCACAATCACAAGATAAATTTATTATTAAAACTTGGGGGAAGCTACACAGGAAATGTACTTTCCCATGCAGTAATTGGAAATTAAAAATATTGTTAAAATAAATGTGCAGTAATCATTAGTGTCACATCCTGCCATAAACATTTTGGATAAAAATAGTCTGTATTTTTGATTGATACAATAACTGAGGAATTACAATCAATAAGAACTAGAGTACAACATATTTATCCATAATCATTTTGAATGTATTAGGGTATACTTCAACAAAATTTGTATAATGCTGAGTAATTGTCAACATTACCATTTTAAATTAAGTTAAAAGTTACAGAATGTTCCTCTAACACCAATTCTCTTCCTAGTCTTTTTGTTTCCACCATAAACTTATAGAACAAGTGAAGAATTTTTTAAAAAGTGTTAGTCAATTTTTCTCCCCCTTACTATTGCGTAATTTACCATCAATTTCTGCACTAAAAAGAGAAGATGTAATATATAGGAAAGGAATTCAAGATAAAGAACTTCAAATTTCTACTATGTGTATGTTATGAACAAAATAGACCTCTTCTCAAATTGGAGGAAATGAGAGAAACTCGTCAATCTATAGAGAATTTACTTCTATTTGTCCACATGTAGGTTTGAACAACTTTTGCCCCAGACTGTCAGAATATTTCCTCTGTAATCTTGCCCTCAAAAATTAAAGAAATATATTTGGAGTATTGTGACTACAGAGTTGAGAGGACAATTGTACTAGTTCCTTGTTTTTCTATTGGTTAAAATTCTAGTTTATAACTATCTATCTAAATCATTAGGTTGATTTAAGTTAACTTGGCTGTCAGCTATCAACAAATTGTGCCAAAGTGCAATTCTTTATCTTTAATATCTCTTATTCTTCTTACTCTCTTTTTCTTTATCTTTATTCTCTTTCCCCCTCTCCTAATCTGTAAGATTTCTTTTCCATCTTAAAGCACAAAATGTCGTTAAAATAAATGACAAACTCAGTTAGTGGAGAATATAATATCAAGTAGGAATGTTAGAAATAATCATAAAACTCTTACCTACTAAACAAATATTTCACGCTGAGGATATCGGAATTACATGAATCTGAGTGTATAACTGCAGGAATTATTATATAATAA
>NW_012154663.1:199777-202832 GCF_000956105.1 Propithecus coquereli
CCAGAACCTGCCTGTACAAGTGTTACGAATAAAGAAAAAGAAAACGTGGATGCATCAAGGTATTCATATTTTAATGTAGTCAGTATTTTACTTTTTAGAGGAAAACCTATCATTTTGAAAATGTCAGATTCATCTGTTCCCCGATCCTGCCCACTAAAGTCCCTTGCTATTGCATTTTATTTTCCAGAATCAGATTTCATCACATGACAACATGAAGCTGTGGATTCATCTCTTATATGCATCTCTCCTTGCCTGTATATCTTTACAGTCCCAAATGTCAATGCCCTCAGCCAGAGGCTCTTGTGATTCTCTTTGCAATTGTGAGGAAAAAGATGGCACAATGCTAATAAATTGTGAAGAAAAAGGTATCAAGAAGTTATCCCAAATAATTGTGCCACCATCACGACCTTTCCACCTAAGCTTATTAAATAATGGCTTGACAATGCTTCACACAAATGACTTTTCTGGGCTTACTAATGCTATCTCAATACACCTTGGATTTAACAATATTGCAGATATTGAGACAGGTGCATTTAATGGCCTTGGCCTCCTTAAACAACTTCATATCAATCACAATTCTTTAGAAATTCTTAAAGAGGATACCTTTCACGGACTGGAAAACCTGGAATTCCTACAAGCAGATAACAATTTTATTACAGTGATTGAACCAAGTGCCTTTAGCAAGCTCAGCAGACTTAAAGTGTTAATATTAAATGACAATGCCATTGAGAGCTTTCCTCCAAACATATTCCGTTTTGTTCCTTTAACCCATCTAGATCTTCGTGGAAACCAGTTGCAAACATTGCCTTATGTTGGTTTTTTAGAACACATTGGCCGAATATTGGATCTCCAGTTGGAGGACAATAAATGGGCCTGCAATTGTGACTTATTGCAGCTAAAAATTTGGTTGGAAAACATGCCTCCACAGGCAATAATTGGTGATGTTGTGTGCAATAGCCCTCCATTTTTCAAAGGAAGCATACTAAGTAGAATAAAAAAGGAGTCTATTTGCCCCATTCCACCAGTTTATGAAGAACATGAGGATCCTTCAGGATCATTACACCTGGCAGCAACATCTTCAATAAGTGATAGTCACATATCGACCAAGACCACATCCATTTTAAAACTGCCCACCAAAGCTCCAGGTTTGATACCTTATATTACAAAGCCACCCACTCAGCTTCCAGGACCCTACTGTCCCATTCCTTGTAATTGCAAAGTCTTATCCCCATCAGGACTCCTAATCCACTGTCAAGAACGCAACATTGAAAGCTTATCAGATCTACAACCTCCTCCACAGAATCCTAGAAAGCTTATTCTAGCAGGGAATATTATTCACACTTTAATGAAGTCTGATCTAGTTGAATATTTCACTTTGGAAATGCTCCACTTGGGAAATAATCGTATTGAAGTTCTTGAAGAAGGATCATTTATGAATCTAACAAGATTACAAAAGCTCTATCTAAATGGTAACCATCTGACCAAATTAAGTAGAGGCATGTTCCTTGGTCTCCACAATCTTGAGTACTTATATCTTGAATACAATGCAGTTAAGGAAATATTGCCAGGAACATTTAACCCAATGCCTAAACTTAAAGTCCTCTATTTAAATAACAACCTCTTACAAGTTTTACCACCACATATTTTTTCAGGAGTTCCCCTAACTAGGGTAAATCTTAAAACAAACCAGTTTACCCATCTGCCTGTAAGTAATATCTTGGATGATCTTGATTTACTGACCCAGATTGACCTTGAGGATAACCCCTGGGACTGCTCCTGTGACCTGGTTGGATTGCAGCAATGGATACAAAAATTAGGCAAGAACACAGTGACAGATGACATCCTTTGCACTTCTCCAGGGCATCTCGACAAAAAAGAATTGAAAGCCCTAAATAGTGAACTTCTCTGCCCAGGTTTAGTAAATAACCCATCCCTGCCAACTCAGACTGGTTTCATTATTGTCACTACTCCTACAACAACAACAAATACAGCCGATACTATTTTAAGATCTCTTACTGATGCTGTACCACTATCTGTTCTGATATTAGGACTTCTGATTGTGTTTATAACTATTGTGTTCTGTGCTGCAGGGATAGTGGTTCTTGTTCTCCACCGCAGGAGAAGGTACAAAAAGAAACAAGCAAATGAGCAAATGAGAGACAACAGTCCTGTGCATCTTCAATACAGCATGTATGGCCATAAAACAACACATCACACTACTGAAAGACCCTCTGCCTCGCTGTACGAGCAGCACATGGTGAGCCCCATGGTTCATGTCTATAGAAGTCCATCCTTTGGTCCAAAGCATTTGGAAGAGGAAGAAGAGAGGAATGAGAAAGAGGGAAGTGATGCAAAACATCTCCAAAGAAGTCTTTTGGAACGGGAAAACCACTCACCTCTTACAGGGTCAAATATGAAATACAAAACCACAAACCAATCAACAGAATTTTTATCCTTCCAGGATGCCAGTTCATTGTATAGGAATATTTTAGAAAAGGAAAGAGAACTTCAGCAACTGGGAATTACGGAATACCTAAGAAAAAACATTGCTCAGCTCCAGCCTGATATGGAGGTACATTATCCTGGAGCCCACGAAGAGTTGAAATTAATGGAAACATTAATGTATGCACGGCCAAGGAAGGTCTTAGTGGAGCAGACTAAAAATGAATATTTTGAGCTCAAAGCTAATTTACATGCTGAACCTGACTATTTAGAAGTCCTGGAGCAACAGACATAGATGGAGAGTTTGAGGGCTTTTGCAGAAATGCTGTGATTCTGTCTTAAGTCCAAATCTTGTAAATAAGTGCCTTACATGAGTGTCATCAATCAGAACTAAACACAGCAGTAATCCTATGGGAAAAAAAGAAGAAAAAGAAACTCAGGGATCACTGGGAGAAGCCATGGCATTATGTTCAGGCAATTTAGTCTGTTCCAAATAAAATAAATCCTTGCATGTAAATCATCCAAGGATTATAGTAATATTTCTCCATATACTGAAAAGTGTTTCACAGAAGTCCTCTTGCACATTTAAAAAGGTTGAACATTTAAGCATCCC